>NC_053489.1:681214851-681514851 GCF_905171775.1 Rana temporaria | reverse complement strand
GACCCGGGCCAAAATGCAGGTTAAAGACCAGGCCCCTTTTTGCGATTCGGCACTGCGTCGCTTTAACTGACAATTGCGCGGTCGTGCGACGTGGCTCCCAAACAAAATTGGCGTCCTTTTTTCCCCACAAATAGAGCTTTCTTTTGGTGGTATTTAATCACCTCTGCGGTTTTTATTTTTTGCGCTATAAACAAAAATAGAGCGACAATTTTGAAAAAAAAAGAATATTTTTTTTACTTTTTGCTATAATAAATATCCCAAATAAAACCTAAAAAAAATTATTTTCTTCCTCAGTTTAGGCCGATACGTATTCTTCTATTTATTATTGGTAAAAAAAAAAAAAAAAAAAAAAAAATCGCATTAAGCGTTTATCGATTGGTTTGCGCAAAATTTATAGCGTTTACAAAATAGGGGATAGTTTTATGGCATTTTTTTTTTTTACTACTAATGGCAGCGATCAGAGATTTTTTTCGTGACTGCGACATTATGGCGGACACTTCGGACACTTTTGACACATTTTTGGGACCATTGCCATTTTCACAGCAAAAAATGCTATAAAAATGCATTGACTGCATTTACTGTGGAAATGACAGTTGCAGTTTGGGAGTTAACCACAAGGGGGCGCTGAAGGGGTTAAGTGTGACCTCATGTGTGTTTACAACTGTAGGGGGGTGTGGCTGTAGGTCTGACGTCATTGATTGTGCGTCCCTATTAGGGATGAGCCGAACATACCCGGGTTCGGTTCGCACCAGAACGTTCGAACAGACCGCGGGTTCGCGCGAACATTTAGAACCCCATTGAAGTCTATGGGACTCGAACGTTCGAATTCAAAAACGCTAATTTTAAAGACCAATATTCAATTTAATGTTGGAAAACGTCTTTCAGAACCCGGGTCTTGCCCCAGGGAACATGTATCAATGGAAATTTTAGTGGCACGTGTTTAGAAATGTCCCTGCACAACATGAAATTATTATAAGAACAAAGTAATTTAATACTGCTTGCGCACGTGCTGTGTGGCAACAATATCTCGATTATTTTTGGGGTGGTGGGGGGGCATTATTTTTTTGTGAAAGCAAAATTGTAGAAAAAAGGGCACCCCTCAAACATACTGTAATTGGAGTGCAACAAAGAGCCACATGCAAAGTATTGCATCAAAAATTGTTATTAGGCGCCCTTGTTACACAGGGGCACAAAAAATTGTCCGTAGGCACAACACAACACTGCAACCCCTCCCAATATCTGTAATTGGAGCGCAACAAGGAGCCATGTGCAAAGTATTGCATCAAAAATTGTTATTAGGCGCCCCTGTTACACAGGGGCACAAAAATGTGTCCGTAGGCACAACACAACACTGCAACCCCTCCCAATATCTGTAATTGGAGCGCAACAAGGAGCCACGTGCAAATTATTGCATCAAAAATTGTTATTAGGCGCCCCTGTTAAACAGGGGCAGAAAAATTAGGCCTTAGGCACTGGTGGCGGAGCCCAGAAACACAATTTCTTACTAGCTATCAGCAACAAAAGTGAGGAGGAGAAGGATATTCCATCAGCAGCATAACAGGGCAGTCACTCAGCATCAGCATACACAGTCTCAAAGGGATCTGACATTTCAACAAAATAAAATTCTTATTCAGTAACATCAGCATCAGGTGATTGGTAGCTGGTGTTGATCCAAGCCTGATTCATTTTGATGAAGGTCAGTCGATCAACAGAGTCGGTGGAGAGGCACACCCTGTGATCGGTCACAAAGCCTCCAGCAGCACTGAATGTGCGTTCTGAAAGAACACTGGATGCAGGGCAAGCCAGTAGCTCAATTGCATACTGTGCAAGCTCTGGCCAGTGATCCATCCTCAAGACCCAGTAAGCCAGAGGATTTACGGTGGGGAAGGTGTCCAAGTCGGATCTTGCCCCTAGGTATTCCCGGACCATGTAAACCAGACGCTGGCAATGGTTGCTGGAACTGGTCAGACCTTGGGGCTGCGGACTAAAAAATTGTTTGAATGCATCGGTCAGAAGGCCACCTTCTCCACCGCTCCTTCTCTGACTCACCGAAGCCTCAGCAAGACGTTGTCCAGGGCCAGGTTTTGGTAATCCCCCCGGTTCTGGGAACGCATTGCACAGACCCTTCTGCAAGGCCTCCCGCAGAAGTTTCATCTTCTGCTCCCTCTGCGATGGCAACATAAGCTCTGCTACCTTACTCTTGTAATGTGGATCAAGGAGAGTTGCCAGCCAGTAATGATCCCTCTCCTTGATAGCATGTACACAAGGATCCTTACGCAGGCTTTGCAGGATCAGGGAGGCCATGCAGCGTAGGTTTGCAGAGGTATTCGGGGCACAGTCCTCTGGGTCACTGAGGACGACAGGATCCGCAGCCACCTCATCCCAGCCACGTAAAAGTCCACGTGTTCCTTGGGACTGTAAATGATCCCTTGAAGACTGCTGCTGCTGATGCTGAGTGCTAGGCTCTACCTCCATGCTGCTAATACAATCATCCTCCTCCTCCTCATCATCCTCCTCCTCCTCCTCTTCCTCTTACTGTGTGCTAGGTGGGCAAGCAGGAACAGTGTCTGGATAAAGGGGGCCTTGAGAGGTAAGGAAGTCCTCCTCTTCCTCCCACTGTTTCCGACTCAAGGGCCCTGTCCATTATTCCACGTAGCGTGTGCTCCAACATGTGAATAAGAGGTACAGTCTCACTGATGCATGCACTGTCACTGCTCACCATCCTCGTGGCCTCCTCAAATGGTGACAGAACAGTGCATGCATCCCTGATCAAGGCCCACTGGCGTGGTGAAAAAAACCCAAGCTCCCCTGACCCAGTTCTGCTGCCATATTGGCACAGGTACTCATTGATGGCCCTCTGCTGCATGTGCAGCCGCTGCAGCATGGCCAACGTAGAGTTCCATCTGGTGGGTATGTCACAGATTAGGCGGTTCTTGGGCAGGTTGTATTCCCTCTGGAGGTCTGTCAGCCGAGCAGTGGCATTATATGACCTCCGGAAATGCACACAGACTTTCCTGGCCTGCTTCAGGACATCCTGTAAGCCCGGGTACCTGCCCAAGAACCGCTGCACCACCAAATTGAGGACATGCGCAAAACAGGGCACATGGGTGAGTTTTCCCTGCCACAGGGCAGAGAGGAAGTTGGTGCCATTATCGCTGACCACCATTCCAGGCTTCAGCTGGCGTGGCGTCAACCACCTCTGAGCCTGCCCCTGCAGAGCTGAAAGAACCTCTTCCCCAGTGTGGCTCCTGTCTCCCAAGCACACCAGCTCTAGCACCGCATGGCATCTCTTGGCCTGCATTCCTGCGTAGCCTACGGAGCACGGCTGGTTCTGAGGAAACATCGCCACAGGTGCCACGTAATGCAGTTGGTGTGCTGCCCTTAAGCTGACCCCCGGAGGGCATCCTGCCTCTTTGGAGATGTGCCTGTGCCTCGTTCCTCCTCCTCCTCCTCTTCCTCTCTCCTATCAGGCACCCACGTAGAGTCAGTGACCTCATCATCCCCTCCCTCCTCATCACTGTCAAAAACCTGGCAGTATGCTCCAGCTGGGGGAACATCACTGCCAGATTGCTGTCCCTCTCTGCCACCCCCTCTCCCTGGGCTCACATCAATGCCTTCCTCTATCTGTGTTCCGTCATCGGAGTCTTCAAAACGCTGCGCATCTTCATGCAGCATGTACCCAACACTGTGCTGAAACAGTTCGGGGGACTCCTCAGGAGGATATGGTGGGACTAGGGAAGGATTGTGTGATGCCATTGTGCAGAGGGAAGAGGACGCCTTGGCAGCTGCTTTGCCAGACAAACTAAGATCAGTCTGTGTGAGAGAGGATGAGGAGGATGAGGACGGCTTGGTCATCCACTCCACTAATTTTTGAGGCTCAACACGGCCAGCTCCCGAAAAGAAGGATGAGCGGCCACGGCCACGTGCCGAAGAGGATGCACCATATCCACCACCAGCGTTACCTCTAGATGCAGAGCCTGCTTGCCCTCGTGACTCTCTGCCTCTCTTTGTTGTCCTTCCAGACATATTAATGCGTTCTGGTGCTATGTAACAGCAAACGTGCAGTGACACCAACTGCGTTTAGGTGCTATGTAACAGCACACGCGCAGTGACAACCACTGCATTCAGGTGCTATGAAACAGCAAACGCGCAGTGACACCAACTGCGTTCAGGTGCTATGAAACAGCAAACGCGCAGTGACACCAACTGCGTTCAGGTGCTATGTAACAGCACACGCGCAGTGACAACAACTGCGTTCAGGTGCTATGTAACACCACACGCGCAGTGACAACAACTGTGTTCAGGTGCTATGAAACAGCAAACGTGCAGTGACACCAACTGCGTTCAGGTGCTATGTAACAGCACACACGCAGTGACAACAACTGCATTCAGGTGCTATGAAACAGCAAATGTGCAGTGACACCAACTGCGTTCAGGTGCTATGTAACAGCACACGCGCAGTGACAACAACTGCGTTCAGGTGCTATGAAACAGCAAACGTGCAGTGACACCAACTGCGTTCAGGTGCTATGTAACAGCACACGCGCAGTGACAACAACTGCGTTCAGGTGCTATGAAACAGCAAACGTGCAGCGACACCAACTGCGTTCAGGTGCTATGTAACAGCACATGCGCAGTGACACCAACTGCGTTCAGGTGCTATGTAACAGCACACTCGCAGTGACACCAACTGCGTTTAGTTGCTATTAAACAGCACACGCGCAGTTAGAGCGACTGCGTTTCTGTGCAATTCAATAGCCCACTTGCATTAACAGCGACTGCGTTTCTGTGCAAATAAATAGCACACGTGCAGTAACAGGTAATGCGTGTATGTGCAATTAAATAGCACACGTTGACTAACAGGGAGTACTATGTTTAGGTACTATGTTTAAGCTAAACCCTAATGCAGGCAATACAACACGTTAGAGCACTGCATCAAGCACAATCTCCTGCCTGACAAATACCAATAACAGATCTAGCTGAGCTATACAGTTTATAAATATATTTACAACTCCTAGGGATGTGAATATATTCTCTACAAACTGTAAATTTAACTATACTGACTACTAGCCTTCCTGCTCTATCTATCTATCTATCTATCTATCTATCTATCTAGCCTTTTATAGTGTGGGGCGTGTACTAAACCGCCTGAGCCATAATTGGCCAAAGCCACCCTTTCGTTTTTTGCGCGCTGTGATTGGCCAAGCATGCGGGACACACAGCATGCTTGGCCAATCATCAGCGCTCAATGCCGCAGTGAATTATGGGTCATTTTGCGTCATTCGAATTTGGCGCAAACGACCTGTTTTGTTCGAATTTCGATGAACGATCGAACGACCGATGTTCGAGTCGAACATACGTTCATATCGAATGCGAAGCTTCATCCCTAACCACAACATACAGGGATATACAATGTAATACTGACATATAATCACACACATACTTGTGTCTTGTTTTCAACCTCGCCTACTATGTAACTGTGTAGCACAGTAGACCCCCTTCCATTTAGGTGCAAACCATCTTTAGCATTAAGTTTGCACCCCAATGAAAAGTCAGCCCAGTGCTCTAAAATCCCAAATCCCTCCTCCTTACACCAGGTCTTTAGCCTTGCATTCAGCTCTCTAATCTCCCCCTGCCTTTCCTGTGTTGCACATGGCACAGGAAATAGTTCAGAGAATATCACCTTGGAGGTCCTTCCCTTCATCTTGCAGCCTAGTTCCCAAGGAGCCTCCACCTCTGAGCTTCATATCCCCACATCTTCACCTAACTTGGGTGAAGATACATACATTGTCAGGTCATTCCTCCCTACTGATCACCCTACAGATACATACATTGTCAGGTCATTCATCCCTACTGATCACCCTACAGATACATACATTGTCAGGTCATTCCTCCCTACTGATCACCCTACAGATACATACATTGTCAGGTCATTCATCCCATCTGATCACCCTACAGATACATACATTGTCAGGTCATTCATCCCTACTGATCACCCTACAGATACATACATTGTCAGGTCATTCATCCCTACTGATCACCCTACAGATACATACATTGTCAGGTCATTCATCCCTACTGATCACCCTACAGATACATACATTGTCAGGTCATTCATCCCTACTGATCACCCTACAGATACATACATTGTCAGGTCATTCATCCCTACTGATCACCCTACAGATACATACATTGTCAGGTCATTCATCCCTACTGATCACCCTACAGATACATACATTGTCAGGTCATTCATCCCTACTGATCCCCCTACAGATACATACATTGTCAGGTCATTCATCCCTACTGATCACCCTACAGATACATACATTGTCAGGTCATTCATCCCTACTGATCACCCTACAGATATATACATTGTCAGGTCATTCATCCCTACTGATCACCCTACAGATACATAAGTTATGTGCTAAAGAACAAAATAAATCGTCTTTTTCACATTGTTTCCAAATCTCTGAGATGTAATTCATTCTTCTAATCACTTTACAGCTCTTTGTAAGAAGCCGAAGGACAGCATGGTGATGATGGATCCAGAGAAGACATTTTATGATATTGGAGATACAGTGACAGTAAAATGTCCGGTTGGATCTCGGAATTCTTATCCCTCTGTACAATGTGTGGAGAGTGTTGGCTCCATTGAGTGGAATAATCCTCCACAATGTTTAGGTGAGTAGTAAACCTCAATATACAGACTGCAGGAACCCAGAGCAACCAATCAGCAGTCACCTCTCTTTGGTGTGACTCATCCAAACTGATGTAAGATAAATCCTGATTGGTGCATTGCACTCTACACACCATTACTGTCTGTACGGTCTTATTACATACATAGCCCTGTATATTAGATAGACTTTATGTGTGTTCTGTCCATGTAAATACATGACTCGGGGTAATCAGAATTTCACGGTCTAACCTGCAGTTTTCTGTTTGTGAAATTCTCTCCCCCTGGCTGAAGTGGTGTAAGGTACCAGCTATTGGTAGTGTAGCCGAAGTGGAACTTGTATGCTGAGGATTCAGGCAAAACGTAGTCAGGCAGATTAGGTTGGCAACAAATCAGGCAATGCGGTACACAATTGAAATCCAGAGAGTGGTCAGGCAGGCAAAGGTCGTACACGAGCTGGCGGTGAAGTACAAAATCAGTAGGTTAGAGAGTAGTCAGGGATTCAGGCAGAAGTTCAAGATGATGATCAAGATCACAAGCAGTCAGAACACCCAGGAAGCTAATCCACATAAACGGGCGCTGAGTGATAGCATCACTTCCTATTTATGGGCTGCATTGATTGAAAATTGTCCACAGCTGGCAGCAGGTGGAGCTAGCGAGTCCAAGGTAATGCTTAAAGGGGTTTTCCACCCATTTTGTAAGTTTATTAAAAGTCAGCAGCTACAAAAAGTGTAGCTGCTGGCTTTTAATAAACCGACACTTACCTGCTCCACGGCTCCAGCGACGCTCCGGACGGGGCTCCGCTCCTCGCCCCCCCCCCTCCATCTTCATGCTCAGTGTGGGCACCCGGCCGTGACAGCTTTCGGCTTCACGGCCGGGCACCTACTGCGCATGCGCGAGCGGCACTGCGCAAGCGCGAGCGGGGGCGGCCCGGCTAGGCGCCGTCTGATTGGACAGGCGATCGCCGAGGACCTGTCACGTGTCCTGGGCGATCGCCTACAGCAACCCCTTCCTGTAGGTGATTAAGCTTTCGGCATCACGGCCGGGCACCCACTGCACATGCGCGAGTGGCACTGCGCAAGCGCGAGCGGTGCGGCCCGGCGAGGCGCCGTCTGATTGGACAGGCGATCGCCAAGGACCTGTCACGTGTCCTGGGCGATCGCCTACAGCAACCCCTTCCTGTAGGTGATTAAGCTTTCGGCATCACGGCCGGGCACCCACTGCACATGCGCGAGCGGCACTGCGCAAGCGCGAGCGGGGGCGGCCCGGCTAGGCGCCGTCTGATTGGACAGGCGATCGCCGAGGACCTGTCACGTGTCCTGGGCGATCGCCTACAGCAACCCCTTCCTGTAGGTGATTAAGCTTATTCGCCTAGGCGATTAGGCTTAATCGTCTACCCTGAAGGAGGAAGTGGGACAGGAAGTCCCACTCCTCCTGAAGCCCCCACTCCCCCCCCAAAAAAAATTACATGCCAAATGTGGCATGTAAGGGGGTGAGGAGTGGGATAAGCGGAAGTTCCAAATTTGGGTGGAACTCCGCTTTAATACTGCAAGGACATTTCCAAAAGACCAGATCTCCTCTGTAGCACAACAAGTAAGGCTGCAGGTGTGGGACCAGGAAGATCCCGGTTCAAATACACCCCAGTACATGACAAGTGGTTCTGCTAGACCCGTGACTCCATTCACATGTGCTGCTGGCTTCTGTGTTCACCTATGGGTGTTGCCTGCTCTCCTGTCGAATTATATCCCTTTCCCTTCTGTCACTTCCTGCCCCGCCTCCCAGTCTGCTTTCCTATATAAGACATGCTCAGTGCAGCTCATGTTTCCTGAGCAACTTCCTAGTTTCTCCATGTTCCTGCTTTCCCACGTATTACTTGTATTTAGGGATGAGACCCGATGTTCGAGTCGAACATCAGGTGTTCGCCCATTCACCGAATTTAGAACATTATGGGGCCTTCGCAGGATATTTGAGCGCCCACAGAATGCTTAAAAATATGCACTGCGAGACTCTCGCGCTCACGTCTTGTACGTCCAGGACGTGAGCGTGAGAGGAGCCGAGCCTGCCCGACTATACACAAGTGTACTGCGCTCTGTATATGCCGGCGCAGTATTCAAACTCGGCTCGGGAAAGCGGGTATCGGCGTATATCACGCACCCACAATTTTGCCCTGATTGTCAGGGCAAAAAAGTGCGTGGTATAGGCCGATAAATACGGTACATACAAATCATTGAAAAAAAATGGCGCGAGTTCCCCCCAGTCCATTACCAGGCCCTTTTGGGTCTGCTATGGATATTAAGGGGAACCCCCCCAAAATCCATACCAGACCCTTATCCGAGCACGCAACCTGGCATTTCACAGGAAAAGGGGGGAAGAGAGAGCGCTCCCCCTCCTGAATTGTACCAGGCCACATGCCCTTAACATGGGGAGGGTGCTTTGAATCCCCCCCCCAAAACACCTTGGGGACAAGGGCCTCTTCCCCACATTCCTTGCCCCGTGGTTGTGGGGGTCTGCGAGTGGGGGCTTATAGGAATCTGGAAGCCCCCCTTTAACAAGGGGGTCCCCAGATCCCGCCCCACCTATGTGAATGGTATCGGGTACATTGTACCCCTACACATTCACCAAAAAAGTGTCAAAAATAAAAAATTACAGTTTTTGACAATTCCTTTACAAAAACAAAGTGTCCAGCGATGTAAATCCATCTTCAATCACAGTGCCGAAGACCAGAGAAGTAAAGGAAAAAAAAAAAGAAAATCTCCGCCTCTATGGGAGGTGTCCCGTTAACTGCAGCCTTTTCACAATGACAGCTGTTATATAGCTATGATTGAAGATGGATTTACACGGGACATCCACAACCACTGGGCAAGGGTTGTGGGGAAGAGGCCCTTGTCCCCATCAACATGGAGACAAGGTGTTTTGGGGGAGACCCCAAAGCACCCTCCCCATGAGGCCTGGTATGGTTCAGGAGGGGGGCACTCTTACCCCCCCCCTTTTCCTGCGGCTTGTCAGGTTGTGTGCTTGGATAATTGTCTGATATGGATTTTGGGGGGACCCCCACACCATTTTTATTTTGGTGCAGGGTTCCCCTTAAAAGCCATACCAGACCTGAAGGGATTTTTTTTAGGGGGCCACACCATTTTTTTATCATCAGGGGTCCTGGTAAAGGCTGGGGCATAGACGCTACATCCTTGGGAACCTTGAGTTGGGCTTTCACAAGGGCTCACTACCATAGGAACCTGAAACAGAACCAATATATCCAAACCCCATGTGAGCAATCTGATCCAGGGCTGTCTTAATGAGAGGGCGCACCTGGGTACTAACCAGGGGTCCCAGCTGCATGTGGGGCCCCTGCACTTTCCCCAAAGCAGCTGATCCTTTAGCCCATGCTGGCCCGAAAATAGCATACTAGCTCATTATCAATTATTTACCTGAGATCAAAGCCCCTGCAGCCGTCCTCGTACACCTCCTCTGGCGACCGACATCTCTTCCGGGGGTTACTTCCGGGTATTGTGGCTCGGAGCTGTGATTGGCCGCAGCCACGATGACGTCACTTCCGCCGGTAGCGGCACACAGACTGAAGCAACGACACATTCGTGCCATTGCTTCAGTTTGCCCCAGTGCCCCAGTGCGCATGTGTCGATGACATTGGCACATGCAGGGGATAGGAGATATCCTGCGTAGCTACAGGTAAGGCTTACCTGTAGCATAAAAAGTGGCCTGTAAGGGTTTACAACCACTTTAATGCAGAGCTACACCCAAAAGGGGACGCTACACTTGTCTACCTCCTACCTACTTGATGTCTGTTTACCTGCACTGTCTCAATTGTAGGGGCCCCAGAGCATTACTTCGCCCAGGGGCCCATGATGCTATTAAGATGGCCCTGATCTGATCTACATCATAGTTAACCCCTTCACGCCTAAGGGTAAAACAGATCCTAATGCCTAGGCCCAATTTTCTATCTTTGACATGTGTTAGTAAAACCGTACATATCATCACAACCAGTGGCGGCCCGTCCATAGGGGGCGCATGGGCGCCGCCCCCCCCTCTCCCCAAAGCCAGTAAAAAAAAAAAAAAAAAAAAAATTTTTTTTTTGGGCCCTTTAAGAAAAAAAAAAGGTCCTTTAAGACGGTGCATGTTCAGGGTGAGCGCCGGTCAAAGACTCAGAGCACTGCTATAGCATCATTGAAGCGTCATGCCAATGCAGCAGGCAAGACGCTTCATTTGCAGTTTTTTTTTAAGCTCTGTGGCTATGTGCTGTGCGCCATGAGCCAATCACTCTCCAGTGTCTCCACTCTCCTCTCTAATTGGGTCCTGCTGCTTCCTCACTGCAGAAGGAAATGGGCGGTGCTTTCCCCAGGGCAGTGTTACTTTCGGTTTTGACTCCAGGAGGACTCTAAGGTAAGAAACTTATAAAAACACTTTATTTGTCTCATTGTCTGTCCTGTCCAGTGTCCCTGTCCATCCCATCATGTCCAGCACCTTGTGCTGTATGCTCAGCCTGTACTGTGATCGGACTGAGAGAGGACAGGAGGGAGGGGGAGGGTGCCGTGCTTCACATCTCCTGTCTGTGTGTGAGGGCGCCATAGAGTACTGCGTCCTGCAGCTGTGCACAAATCTCTTATCTCTGTCTGTCTATCTAATCTATCTGACTGTCCTGCCTGTCCCCTCTCTCTCTCTCTCTCTCTCTCTCTCTCTCTGTCTGTCTGTCTGTCTGTCTGTCTGTCTGATTATCTCTCTATCTCTCTATCTATCTATCTATTTCTCTATAGCTCTATCTATCTATATCTATCTATCTATCTATCTATCTATCTATCTATCTATCTATCTATCTATCTATCTATCTATCTATCTATCTATCTCTCTATAGCTCTATCTATCTATCTATCTATCTATCTATCTATCTATCTATCTATCTATCTATCTATCTATCTATCTATCTATCTATCTCTCTATCTATAGCTCTATCTATCTATCTATCTCTCTATCTATAGATCTATCTATCTCTCTATCTATAGCTCTATCTATCTATCTATCTCTCTATCTATAGATCTATCTATCTCTCTATCTATAGCTCTATCTATCTATCTATCTATCTATCTATCTATCTATCTATCGATCTCTCTATCTATAGATCTATCTATCTCTCTATCTATAGCTCTATCTATAGATCTATCTATCTATCTATCTATCTATCTATAGCTCTATCTATAGCTCTATCTATCTATCTCTCGATCTATAGATCTATCTATCTCTCTCTATCTATCTATCTCTCTATCTATAGCTCTATGTCTCTATCTATCTATGTCTCTATCTATCTATCTATAGCTCTATCTATCTCTCTCTCTCTATAGATCTATCTCTCTCTCTCTCTCTCTATAGATCTATCTCTCTCTCTCTATAGATCTATATCTATCTATCTATCTATCTATCTATCTATTAGCTACCTCTGTCTAATTATCTATCTATTTATCTATCTAATTATCTGTCTGTCTATCTATATCTATTTGTCTGTTTATCTATCTATCTATCTATCTATCTATAGCTATCTGCCTAATTATCTATTTATCTATCTAATTATCTATCTATATCTATCTGTCTGTCTGTTTAATTATCTATCTATCTATCTATCTATCTATCTATCTATCTATCTATCTATCTATCTATCTATAGCTCTATATCTCTATGTCTCTATCTATCTATCTATCTATCTATCTATTTGTCTGTCTATCTAATTATCTATAGCTAGCTGTCTGTCTGATTATCTATCTATCTATCTATCTATCTATCTATCTATCTATCTATATCCATCTAATTATCTATCTATATCTATATATCTGTCTGTTTAATTATCTATCTACAGCTCTATCTCTTTATCTATCTACAGCTCGCTCTATCTATCTATCTATCTATCTATCTATCTATCTATCTATCTATCTATCTATCTATCTATCTATCTATCTATCTATCTATCTATCTATCTATCGCTCTCCCTCTCTCTCTCTCTTTCTCTGTCTCTCTCTATCTGTTTAATTGTCTGTCTGTCTATCTATCTATCTATCTATCTATCTATCGCTCTCTATCTAATTATCTATCTATATCTGTCTGTCTGATTATCTATCTATCTATCTATCGATCTATCTATCGATCTATCTAATTATCTATATCTATATGTCTGTCTAATTATCTATCTATCTATCTATCTATCTATCTAATTATCTATCTGTATGTCTAATTATCTATCTATCTATCTATCTAATTATCTATAGCTCTATCTCTCTCCCCCTCCCTCCATCTATCTATCTGTTTAATTATCTATTTATCTATAGCTCTATCTAGCTATGTCTCTCTATCTATCTATCTATCTGTCTGTCTGTCTATCTAATTATCTATCTAATTATATATAGCTCTATCTCTCGCTCCCCCCCCCTCCCTCTATCTATCTATCTATCTATCTATCTATAGCTATCTGCCTAATTATCTATTTATCTATCTATCTAATTATCTATCTATCTATCTATCTATCTATCTATCTATCTATCTATCTATCTATCTATCTATCTATTTGTTTTATTATCTGTCTGTCTATCTATCTATCTGTCTCTCTGTCTGTCTGCAGGTCCCATTGTCTGCGAGTGGCGGGGGGGGGGGGGGTTGACTGGGGTTTTGTTTGCGCCCCCCCAAAAAAATAGAGCACCAGCCGCCACTGATCACAACCACTTAATGTTTCCAGGCAGATCTTACCTTGTTTTTTTCCTGACAAATTGGGCTTTTATTTTGGGTAAATGGTAATGGATATCTCCTGATTTTTTAAATTATCTAAGGAAAACTGGCCCAAAATAGTAAAACAAACATTGTTTTGTATTAACCACTTCAGTCCCGGAGGATTTGCCTGCCAAATGACCAGGTCGACGTGGCTCCCAAACAAAATTCACGTCCTTTTGTTCCCACAAATAGAGCTTTCTTTTGGTGGCATTTGATCACCTCTGCGGTTTTTATTTTTTGTGCTATAAACAAAAATAGAGCGTCAATTTCTAAAAAAATAAATGTTTTCCTCAGTTTAGGCCGATATGTATTCTTCTACATATTTTTGGTAAAAAAAGCGTTTATTGATTGGTTTACGCAAAAGTTATAGCGTCTACAAAATAGGGGATAGATTTATATAATTTTTATTAATATTTTTTTTTTTTACAAGTGTAGCGCCCACCCCAAATTTAGGGGGCGCTATTTCAAATTTAAGGGATGTTTGGGTCAGTACTTGGGCTCAGACCTGTTTGATTAATACAGATTTGCCTCTGCTCTGGCAGTGGTACTACTTGGTACATTTCCTGTGTTACCTGCAGGTGGCGTTACCATCTCGGGCTTATGTTGGAACGCAGGTGTACCATGGTGTGTTGGGTGTCCCTTATGAAGCTCATGAAAAAAGTTTATCGATGTACATGAATGTTGGTAGTGCATATAATAACCAATGTGACATAGCTAAACAGTGTTCAATATAAAGAATTATCCACAACAAACCAAACCATAGTGAGCTGGCATGAATGGCCATAAATCAAAAGCAAACCAAACCAGTGACCATAAAATGAAAACATAACCACTGGATAGACCTCCCAATGTAAGCAGGGGTGTATTTAGGTTTTGTGCTGCCCTAGGCCTGACGAAACTCGCACACCCCCTACTTTATATATGACGCACCCCCTCCTGTCAAGACTACGCCCCTTCCTTTTTAAGACCCGCCCTGTCATTTTCATGGGAGGAAGACAGAGGGACGCGGTGGGATGAGGACAGGGTGGGATGAGGGGGACAGGATGGGATGAGGACAGAGGGACAGTATGAGATGAGGACAGAGGGACAGGGTGGGATGAGGACGACAGGATGGGATGAGGACAGAGGGACAGTATGAGATGAGGACAGAGGGACAGTATGAGATGAGGACAGAAGGACAGTATGAGATGACGACAGGGGGACAGGGTGGGATGAGGACGACAGGGGGACACGGTGGGATGAGGACGACACGGGGACAGGATGGGATGAGGACAGAGGGACAGTATGAGATGAGGACAGAGAGACAGTATGAGATGAGGACAGAGGGACAGGATGGAATGAGGACAGAGGGACAGGATGGGATGAGGACAGAATGAGATGAGGACAGAGGGACAGGATGGGATGAGGACAGAGGGACAGGATGGGATGAGGACAGAGGGACAGGATGGGATGAGGACAGAGGGACAGGATGGGATGAGGACAGAGGGACAGGATGGGATGAGGACAGAGGGATAGGATGGGATGAGGACAGAGGGACAAGATGGGATGAGGACAGAAGAAAAGGATGGGATGAGGACAGGGGGACAGGATGGGATGAGGACAGGGGGACAGGCTTTTTTGCCGCCCCCTGCAAGGTGCCGCCCTAGGCCTGGGCCTTGTCGGCCTAGGCCATAATACAGCACTGAATGTAAGGTACCCTTTGGGGAAAGAGATACCAACAAGGACAACCGGAGGTCCGCACAGGTGAATGCACAGCAATCAACCCACACAGGAGTCTGGATTAAATGGGTCTGTTCATGTGTATCATTGGGTTTTCTCTCAGATCTGATGGGTCACTGAAAAGTTCTTCCTGCATTACCTGAGAGTACACCTGGGTGGTTATATTACATATGCTCATGAACCTGTTTTTGAGCATTTCTTTTTGTGGGCGTTATTTTTAGCATTTGTATTTGCGTTTGAGTGTTTTTGTACAGCTTTTTTGAGCTTTGCCTTTTTTTTTTTAATAGCCAATAAAGAGAAAAATGTAATCTGTTTCATTCATTTCATGGAAATTTTGAATGATGTCATTCAAGAAGAGTGTGGGGTGACCATAGAAAGAGAGGGTGGTCCATATACCACTGAAACGTTCCATCCCATCACACACAATCACTTTACTCCTCGAACTGCATATAATGATCTGCTTTTACCTTCCGGTTTCATAGGTTACTGTAAAAAGCCGACCCTTGGAAATGTGTCCAGTTTTTATGTAAATAAGAGGCACTATAATAAGGGAGAATGGATCGCAGTACAATGTAAACTTGGATATTCTCCAACATCTGAAACAATGAGATGTGACAACCCCCGCTCCTCCCAGGAGTGGACTCCTCCCACTAGTAGCTGTTTAGGTGAGTACAACAACAGAGGACACTTCCGTCATGAACACGGTATGAGAACTGAACTATGTACGCTATATTCAGAAGAAAATGGACTACCTCAAAGTCTTATAAAGTCTAACCTTTTTATTTCATTAAATATAAATGTGCACTTATAGCACTAATGTGCTATAGCAGGGGTAGGCAACCCACGGCACTGGTGCCACCAGCGGCACTCAAAGCCTCTTTTGCCAGAACTTGACTCCCCCCCCCCCATCAGAAGAGCAGCACAGGGAAGTGTCAGTGAGACACTAATGCATTCCAATTTTAGAATTCACCAAGCTGCACCTGCACTGAGGGGGAGGCACAACGCCCTCACACAATGTATAAGATGGGAAACATTGTTTGGTTCTCTAACTTTGTTGTAGCATAACAGGTCATTCAGGTCTAGTATGGATTTTAAGGGGAACCCTGCGCCAAAAAAAAAAAAAGAAAAAAAAAAAAAAGAAACCCCCCCCCTAAAAATCCATACCAGAACCTTATCCGAGCGCGCAACCTGGCAGGCCTCCCCCTCCTGAATCGTACCAGGTCACATGCTGATGGGGACAAGGGCCTCATCCCCACAACCCTTGCCCAGTGGTTGTGGGTGTCTGCGGGTGGGGGGCTTGTCAGAATCTGGAAGCCCTCTTAAACAAAGGGGATCCCCAGATCCCGCGCCCCTATGTGAATTGGTAACAGGGTACATTGTAAAAAAGAAAAAAAAATCCAGTTATGTAATCCATTCTTGTCCCGGGATACGGAAAAATATTACGCATCGATCAGATTCCGCCTCCATGGGAGAAGCCCGCCGAATGACGCTACACCTGCCGTGACAGCTCTTAAATAGGTGAGTTCGGGGTCACCCGTGACGTGCCCAGGTGACCCCACCCCTTCTGACGCAACAGGGAAACTTTGCAGGGTTACCCAGTGAAATGTACGGCCGACCCCGCCCTTCTGACGCAACTGGGTTTCCAGCGGTTTCTCCGTGGCGTCACGGAGACCACAGGAAACCCCTGTTGCGTCAGAGGGGTGGGGTCACCCGTATATGTCACTGGGTAACCCCGCTGCACTTTCCCATTGCGTCAGAGGGGGACAGGTTCACCCGCGCATGTCATGGGTGACCCCGCCCTCGGCTATTTAAGAGCTGTCATAGTGTCATTCGGCAGGTGCCTCCCATGGAGGCATAATGGGATCATGGCGGTGTTTTTCTGTATCCTGGGATGAGAATGGATTACATGACTGGATTTATTTTTTATTTTTTTAATAAAGGACTTGTCCCAAGCTGTCTGTGTTTTTTACCATTTTTGTGAAATGGTAGGGGTACGATTTACCCCATTACAAATTCACATGGGGGGCGGAATCTAGGGGTCCCCTTTGTTAAAGGGGGCGTCCAGATTCCGATAAGCCCCCCGCCCGCATACCCCCACAACCAACGGGCAAGTTTCGTGGGGATGAGGCCCTAGTCCCCATCAACATGAGGGCATGTGGCCTGGTACAGTTTAGGATAGTGGGCGCTCACTCGTCCTCCCCTCTTTTCCTGTGGCCTGCCAGGTTGCATGCTCGGATAAGGGTCTGTTTTTTTTTTTGGCGTGGGGTTACCCTTAAAATCCATACCAGACCTGAAGGGCCTGGTATGGAACCTGGGGGGACCCCCATGCCTTGTTGTTGGTATGTTTTTTTTCAATGACTTTTTTCTGTATTGCCGGGACCCGACAATTCATTACAGCCTCACTCTGTTAAACGACGTCTTTATTGGATAAAATCAGATCAAAACATAATCCAAAATGGTGCAGTCAAGATGAAAAAGTGGACAACAGGACAAAAAATGGCTAACATGTTTCACATCGTAAGATGCTTACTCATGGATATTAAACATGTTAGCCATTTTTTGTCCTGTTGTTCACTTTTTCATCTTGACTGCACCATTTTGGATTATGTTTTGATCTGATTTCATCCAATAAAGACGTTGTGTAACAGAGTGCTGCAGTCCAGGATGTTTTCCAATTCCATGCACCTGTGCAGAGCCAGCACCTGTCGGTTTCAGTAGGGCGGAAGCAATCCGAGGGGTCAGTAGCTTTTAGAGCGGTATCATTTCTTCAATTTATTATAGCCGCGAGTAGTTTTAAAGGACTTTAATTTTTAGAAATTACATTTTGTGCAGAGACTGTTCTAAACACGGGAGAAATGTGACACTTTACAGGCATACTATACACACAACCCAGGTATGAAATTTAACTTTTATTGTTTCACTTTAAGCATTATTAAAATCATGGCTCCCGAAAAACATGAGTTTTTAAAACTTTTTTTGCATTAATACATGTCCCCTGAGGCAGGACCCGGGTCCCCAAACACTTTTTATAATAATAACTTGCACATTAACCTTTAAAATTAGCACTTTTGATTTTTCACGTTCGTGTCCCATTGACTTTAACGTTTTTCATGGTTCAAGTTTTCAAACTTGCCTGTTTGCAAGTTCTGCTGCGACCCGGGGGGGGGGGGGGGCTGTTCAGCTCATCCCTAGTTCCCACAATATCAGGACTCCTCCATAATCTGATCCATACTGATGGCTTCCTGATGAATGTTCTAGTGATTGTCTTCATAGAATCCTGCAGACGGATCCCAGGAATTTCCCATAATGAGGAGGTCAGACCATGGACCATATACCACTGAAAGGTCCCATCAACTGATCCATCCCATCCCCCACAGTCCTTTAAACCTCACACTGTATATAGTGTATAATCATCTGATTTTATCTTCTTATTCCACAGCTCAGTGTAAAAAGCCGACCATAGAGAATGTGAACAGTCTCATTATGGACAAGGAGTATTATAAGAAGGGAGACAGGATAATAATACGGTGCAATGATGGATATTATCCCACATCCAGCACAATGAGATGTAAAAACCCCCACGCCTCCCTGGAATGGTCTCCTTCCACTGTTACCTGTATAGGTGAGTACAAGAACACTTTTTCCTTTTCTCACAAGTCACTAGGGTGGGAGGTAAGGGGCAGGTGCTGCCCCCTTAGAGTTGGGTAGGCTGGGCACCTTTGTTTTTTGTTTTTTTTGTTTGTTTTTTGAGTTTAGAGGATATAGCACTTATATATATAGTAGGAAGGCGAGGGTACTTCCCCTAAGGGTTTTTTTTTTTTTTTTTTTTACTTTTTCACTAAACACTAGGGTTGGAGGTATGGGACAGTTGCTGCCTTTTGAGAGTTAGGCAGGTTTAGCACTATAATATATATATATATATATATATATATATATATATATATATTAAAAAAAAGAAAAAGAAAGAGGATTTTTTCTCTTTTCTTTTATCTTTCCCTCTTTTTCATTTAAGCAATAGGGGTGGAGGTATGGGACAGAAGCTGCCACCTGAGAGTTATGTATGCTTCTCTCTTCCTTCCTTCCTCCCTTTTGGGTTCCCCGTTTCCTTATATTCTATTCCTCTACAGCCATTATTAGTATGTGGATCAGGAATCATGATGCACCGCTTTGTATATATACAAGAGAGGGGTCACTCTTTCTCCTGAGTGAACTGGTAGAAAGATAGGCCATCATAGAATAATCAATATAAAGGACAACAAGGAGACCATGTATGTGTGTGTTGTTATATGTATGTCAACATATAGTCATAATAATGTGTATGTTAATGTTAAGTTATTGTCAAAAATATTTAATAAAATTTTATAAAAAAAAAAAAAAAAACAAGAACACATCATACACACAGTATGAGAACTGAACTCTGTACAGTATATTCAGAACAAATGTACATAATCTTCTTTAATGTCGTACTAAATCCTAACTTTTTTATTTCATTCAAGAAAGTCCATTGTGTATAGTCTACTTCGTTGAATGTTTGCATTTTTCTTTGGGTGGATGATCCCACAGCCGCTGCACCCCACTCCGGTTTGTCTCCCTTAGGCAGCCACTCCTATAGAGACACCTGTGCATGCGCTCTTCTGGCCGGGGCTGTGTGTTTTGTAGTGGAAAAATAGGTTGTATGCAGAGCACACAGCCATTTTGCCTTCTGCTAATAAGCACCACACTTCATCTTATTGAAATAATCCATCTTAGGCTAAAGTTCACTCACCATTTATTCATGTCAAGGGACATCATCAGACTGTACTTATCATTTCAGCTCCCAGCAAACACTGGCTTGCCGACGCCCTCACAGTGTCCTTTTATTATAACAAAAGCTCTCACAAACAGCAGCTGATTGGCTGCAGCATGCGACCTCCTCCATGGGAAGTCAGGACACAGCATGGGGGCTCCACACAGCAAATGCCCATATATGGATTTAACACAACACAGGCTGTGACAATATATGATAACCCTTCTGTAACGGTCACCACCGTTTACGATATCCCATCCATCAACCACGACAGCTTATCTGACACTCCAACCAACAGGACCTGATCCATCCCATTTCCCAGAATAACCGAGACACACAGCTCTGGGTTCTGGTTTCAAATGAAAGACATCTTTATTGGTACGCTCTCAGGGTTTTATACAGTTCAAGCATGAAAAGAACAAAGAGACTCTCCACACCCTCATCACACACTGGGGATTCAATACACCTTCAGATGGGCTAATTACTAATCAGTATTCAGACATTTCGGTGCCAGGCTGACATTTTTAACATGACCTAATTACTACACCTGAGAAGTCACATTCCACATCTTAGACAGACGTTCTGTCTCCGCATACAGCTTGACAAGTTCCATTCCACATCCTGTATCAATAGAATTCACACAAAGCAGCATCACACAATGAGAGGTCTTTCAGAAGCAGACTCAATTAGCATGTCAACAGTCTACACAGAGGAATGAGTCACTATTGACCGGTTGGGTCAACATTAACCAACAACTTGCTATATCTCAAGATCCTGCAACATGAATTATCAGTAATGTCCCATCTCATGTAATTTCTAATTAATATTTCTCAGTCACCCTATGCCCAAAAGGGACACAGGGTGACCCTAGACACAAGAGTTATTAGTGACGCTGGCACAGGAGTACCCCTCATCCTTCCAAAGTCTCTGTTTGTCACGGGTCATTCCGTTACACCTTCTAACAGGGATATTTAGATACATACAATAGAATACCAATACAAAACAACAGCAACATAATACAACATGCAATAACCCATAAACACAGTTCCTGATGAGGGGAGCTTATCTGCAGGTGTATGCTCACGTCACAACATCAATGTTGATCAGGCACTGAGAGATAAGAGCATATATCCGCTAAACCGACAATAAGTTTGCAGAGCGGACGCATCCCCACAGGCGGATTTCTGTGCATCACACAGGGGCCCTTTCGCCGGCCAACATCCTTCTCCAAATCAGGAAGTTTATGCCAACCAGTCTCAGACTGCCCCAGTCAGCTCTTTATATCGGGTTGCGGAAGTACCAACACCGGGTGACACTATGACAATACATATTAAATACAAATATAAAATTTCCACAACAGTTTCCATTGCACACACAGCACCTAACAAGCATATCCCGTGCGCCCTCCACTCAGGTCTTGACAGTCAGCTGCAAGAGCCAATCATTTGGCTACCCTCGCCTCTTCCTTCTGCAACCCCAGAATTCTGGGTTGAAATGCAGCTCTCAGAATGACCAGCAAGTGTGAGAGAGACACCAGGTAAGTATTTGGGGATTGATGGTAGCCCCAGTACTTGGGCATTTTACACTTATTCTATAAATTCATTACAATAATAATGTTTAGCCTTTAGTTCTACTTAAATTATAGAAGATGTTTCTACTTTCACATTGCCATGTGTCCTTTGTGGATTTTGCCTCCATAACAGTTGAACAGAGCATGCTGAATCAGTGACATCACACTTCAATCAAACACATATTGGTCTTTCCCCAGTGAGATCAGATCACAACTCCAGCACACACACATTGCCTTTTTCCCAGTGAAATCCCACCCCCAGCACCCAGATAAGTCTTTTCCCAGTGAGATCCCACCTCCAGCACACAGATAAGTATTTTCCCATTGAGATCCCACCTCCAGCACACACATTGGCTTTTCCCAAGTGAGATCCCACCCCCAGCACACAGATAAGTCTTTCCCCAGTGAGATTCCACCTCCAGCAAACACATTGGCTTTTCCCCAGTGAGATCCCACCTCCAGCACACACATTGCCTTTTCCCAAGTGAGATTCCACCTCCAGCAAACACATTGGCTTTTCCCCGGTGAGATCCCACCTCCAGCACACACATTGCCTTTTCCCAAGTGAGATCCCACCCCCAGCAAACAGATAAGTCTTTCCCCAGTGAGATCCCACCTCCAGCAAACACATTGCCTTTTCCCAGTGAGATCCCACCTCCAGCACACACATTGCCTTTTCCCAGTGAGATCCCACCTCCAGCACACACATTGCCTTTTCCCAAGTGAGATCCCACCCCCAGCACACAGATAAGTCTTTCCCCAGTGAGATTCCACCTCCAGCAAACACATTGGCTTTTCCCAGTGAGATCCCACCTCCAGCAAACACATTGGCTTTTCCCCCCGGTGAGATCCCACCTCCAGCACACACATTGTCTTTTCCCAGTGAGATCCCACCTCCAGCAAACACATTGGCTTTTCCCCGGTGAGATCCCACCTCCAGCACACACATTGCCTTTTCCCAAGTGAGATTCCACCACCAGCACCCAGATAGGCCTTTTCCCAGTGAGATCCCACCCCCAGATAGGGCTTTCCTTAGTGAGATCCCACCTCCAGCAGACACATTGGCTTTTCTCCGGTGAGATTCCACCATCAGCATACAGATACGTCTTTCCTCAGTGAGATCCCACCCCCAGCACACTGACAGCTCTTTCCACAGTGACTCCTCATTGTATAGTACCCACAATCCACCACACAAATGACATACTGAACAGTGTCCATGTCTTTCTGTAGAAATTGCTCACTGAGCCTTTATACAATGTCTAGCAGTTCTAACAGTATCCCCCTTCTCTGCTGTAAGGGCTTACCTTGGTTGGAGTCCATAATGCAGAGTTGTATGCTCACCCTTGCAAATACACACAGCCCACGGTAACAAGGTAAGACGCTAGCTGGGCTGTGAGCCTGTGCACGGGGGCTTGATAGGGATTTGCCAAAGGATAGTCAAAGTAAAGCCGTGGTCAGGGATTCCAGAATTCAGAATAAACAATCAACATAGCCAGGGTCAGAAGCCGGAGTCAGTCTTGTAGCTGAAACAGAACACAGGAACCTTTGGCAATGACAGGACAGAACAATGAACTGAAAATCCCTCAGAGTGAGGCAGTGTTTTATACCCTAGTTGATTGGGTAACCTGCCTCAGCTGAACTAGGAGAGACAGGTGCAGATTGCAAGGAGATCCAGAGAAGGGCGATCAGCACATCATTCAGAAGAAAGCAGGCAGAATACCAAACTGAGGAGTGGCTCAGAGGCAAAGAACTGAAGTAGCAACAGAGAGGTCCCGGGTTCAATACCACCCAGGGCGACTTGGGGCGCGACAATACAGTGACATCTGCAGAAAAAATAGACATGTGCATTTAGTTTAGAATTCAGACACATTTTTAATTATTCGGAAATTTGGACCCTATTACCCACCCCTGACCATTCCGAATACTCCCCATTTATCACCACCCTCTGAACTCACCCTTGTAGCCAGTTTTCAATCCAATGTAAAAAAAAATACCATGAGAATCCCTCAATGTGACTTTAGTGGGCTCTCCCCCAATCATGGAGCTCTCTGCTGTGTTAACCAGGGAGAAATCTGTGAACTTCCTCAGGATCAGTTTTTTTAATAGACTGCAAAATACAGATCCTGGTATTGAGAAATACTGCTGAATGTAATGGAGAGCGGATATCTTCCCTTTATTATAAATCATCTCTGAGAGTTTAATGTCTCCATCTTGTCTTTATCAGGAGTCACCTTTACGGATTGGAAAGTCACCTCAATCGGTATCAGCTTCCAGTTCTCCTGCACTCCTCAATGTCCCGATACCTGGAGATTTGATGTACAGTTGTGTCCGAAGACAGATTATTTTTATTATGGTGGATCATGTAAAGATTTGACTGGTAAAGGTGGGACATTCACCGATCTAAAGCCATCCTCTAGATATAATATACAAACCAAACTTCATACAGAGCGGGAACAATTCAACCTGGTGGACAAGTTTATCTGGACGGACGACTCAGGTGAGAGAATAGTCTGTTCCTATACAAGTATTTTCTGTTCTGATATCAGCAAACACTGTCAGGTCTTTTAGCAGCAGCCTCAAAATATAATACTGCTGGGATAAAATATTTAGGAAGCAACCTGCACCCGAACCCTCCTCCCTGCATTTTAAATACGTTCTTCAATAAACCATGAAGAGATCACTAGACCGGAGCTAGTTGGAGTTTCTCAGTGAGCTACTGGGACTAGAAACAAGGGCCCAGATTCAGGTACATTTGCGCTCTATTTGCGGAGGCGCAGGGCAACGATTTTTCCCTGCGCCCCCGCAAATATTTTGCGCTGCCCTCGATTCACGGAGTAGTAGCTCCGTAAATTGCGAGGGCGCGCCGGCAAAATTGCCCGGCGTAAGCGCGCGCAATGTAAATGATCCCGCCGGGGGCGGGAATCATTTAAATTAGGCGCGCTCCCGCGCCGAGCGTAGAGCGCATGCTCCGTCGGGAAACTTTCCCGACGTGCATTGCGGCAAATGACGTCGCAAGGAATAGAAGGAAAGGAAAAGTAGCAGGGTCTGGTGAAATAGAAGGAATAAAAGTGGCGTCTGTTGGAACAGATGGAATAGTAGAAGGGTCTGGTGGAATAGTAGAGATAGGAATGGAGTCTGATGGAATAGAAGGAATAGGAGTGGGGTCTGGTGGCATAGAAGGAATAGGAGCGGGGTCTGGTAGAAAAGAAGACTAGGTGTGGACTCTGGTGGAATAGAAGGAATAGGAGGGGGTCTGATGGAATAGAAGGAATAGGAGTGGGCTCTGGTGACATAGAAGGAATAGGAGTGGGCTCTGGTGACATAGAAGGAATGGGAGTGGGCTCTGGTGACATAGAAGGAATGGGAGTGGGCTCTGGTGACATAGAAGGAATAGGAGTGGGCTTGGGTGGAATAGAAGAAATAGGAGTGAGGTCTGGTAGAAAGGAAGACATAGGTGCAGGGTCTGGTGGAATAGAAGGAATAGGAGCGAGGAATTTTGGAATAGAAAGAATAGGAGTGGGGTCTGGTGGACTAGAAGGAATGGGAGTGGGCTCTGGTGGAAGAGAAGGAATGGGAGTGAGGTCTGCTGGAAGAGAAGGAATAGGAGTGGGGTTTTGTGGAACAGAAGAAATGGGGTTCTGGTGGTGAGCAATGTGCTTCAGTTTGGCTTTGTAGATTTCTGCAAGTTACAATAAAGCTTTTTTGGGGAACAAAGAATTTTTGGATATTTTTGGATACAAAGAAAAACACACAAGCAGATGTATGCTTTTTTCTCTGTTTAATATCTCCATATTTTAGTTCTGTGGCTCGTTGCAGGGGGAGGGGACACTGACCTCTGTGTGTACGGACAGATTACCCTGATTACATTCTGTAACATTTTATTTTCCATGCAGTTACAAGTCAGCCTGAAATACTGAAAGTTCCATCAATGGAAGATAACACAATTATATGGAGATTGTCTGAGGAATGGGGAAATATTATCGGGTTCCAGGTAAAACCATCCCACATTTTCTGTATTGTATTCCTGATTCCATATTGACCAGTTACTGCTTACATGTTGAAGACTATTTGCCTTATCTAAAGGTAATAGTTAAGCGTTAATTTTATTTGACTTTTAAAAGGGAATGCATTTTAGAAAATAGATAAAAAAAATTCATGGTAATTTACAAAAAACATTTCTTACAGGGTGTATTTATGACACAGGATTCCCAGAGCACTGTAAGTTAACTAACAAGAGAACACAGAACTGGTTCTTTCCTTTCAGACACAATGGAGTTACTTTAATAAAGGCAAATAGATTTCTCACTTTGTAAGGGAATTTTCACTTAGCTTAGTGAATAAGGTGAAGCTCAGTTAGCTTTGTGCAAGGGAAAATTTAGATTTTTGTACTCGCTGTAAAATCCATTTCTCTGAGTTCATCGATGGACTAAGCGCCTCCTTAATCTTGATCATTCGTTTATATTGCCTCTGCAGGAGTAGGACTAGGCAGAACATAAAACTTGGCTACGCCCCATGGGCCATCCTCAGTCAGTGTATAACCCCCTCCCTGCTCTAGGTATTGTCAGGTCACCTGTGGCCAGGTGACAAGTGCACCCCGTTGGAGTCAGGTGTGCACCACAAGGTAGTGAACCCTATAGCAAACTGCTGCTGATGGACCACAGAGTGGATATGGAGGTGAGGTTCACTGGGGCACTGTCATGGATATGCAATAGTCAGGCAGCTTGCCTGTTTCCATCTGTCCATTAAGAGGCCTGACTTTTTCTGGTTACCTTCTTATTTCCTCTCCTTCCTGTATGGCCCCACCCAGGCCATCCCAGGACGTCTATATTAACCATTACACTACAGGCCTGCAGTGCTGTTCAACAGTGTTGTTTGCTCAAGTTCCTGTCTGCAGTGTGCTACGATTATCTTCCTGTGTACCGTTTTTGGCTCGTCCCTGACTTCTCCTGTTTGCCTGTGCCCTTGACCTTTTGCCTGTCCCTCGGTTACCCTAGTCTGCCTGTTGCCCTGACCTCAGCTTACCCATCACTACCGTTTGTCCTGCCTGCTGCTTCCTCTCTCTGCGGAGCGTGACCTAGGGGATCCCAGGGGTCGCGACTAGTATCCAGCTGCGGCGAAGGCCATCCTCACCACTAGAGGCTCTGGTGAACACAAAGCTGGGTCTTATGCCTCGTTTCCACTGAGTGGATCGGTTCGGTACGGTTCGGTACGGTACACTATTTTGGGTGTTTCCATTATGAAAGTGTGCCATAAAACCGAACCGTACCGGACCATTCTGGGTCCTGCTTCAGATGTGGGGCCATAGAAAATGGAACGGTTCCATTAGGGCTGAGATGCAATACATTCCACTGATTGGTGGACGCGCTAGGCATTTTGTCTAAATCTTGTATGGTCCCTGACGGTCCGATTTGCAGTGGAAACGCTCACAAGAATAGACCAGTCCATTCTTTTTTTTTTTTTTTTTTTTATTTTTTTTTTTTTTTCGATTAATCTCTTTTTTTTATTTTAAAACAAAATGATACAATACAATACATAATACATAATACAAAAGGGATAGTACAGCCCGACCATCGCCATCCTACTTGTTATTATACGTCCCCTATTAGGCATATATCTCTTTCGTTCGTATCATTCCCTCCCCCCCGGATTCCAGGGAGGGGCATCCAGGAAAAACAAGAACAACAAAAAAACACAAACAGAGGAGGATAAAGGAAGATAAAAAAAAAAAAAAAAAAAAATTTAACATTTAAAAATTAAAAAAGAGAAAAAAAAAAAAAAAAAAAAAAGGAAAAAAGGGGGAAAGATGAATCTCAAGAATCAAGATTTTCCTATCCACCGACCCCTCTCTGCAGTCCTATTTTTTCTCATATAGCCATATCCTTATCGCTCTAGGATTCCCGGTCTTCCCGATCTTCTATATCGTTCGCCCATACCCTCCTTAGGCCTCTCTTCTGGTGTCCGTATAGGACTTCCAGGATGACCACGTTCTTAAATATTTTTCCTTTTGGTGTAGTGCTGTCAGGACTAACTCTTCTAATTTACTTATTTCTTTAACTCTACCTATCCACATCTCCACTGTTGGTGGGCTTGATGACTTCCACTTCTTCGCTATACATGCCTTTGCAGCGTCTAAGAGATGGCGTATGATTGATTCCCTGTAATCTCTTTCTGCTATATAATTTAAGTGTAGAAGGTAAAATTCTGGATCTTCCGGGATCTCATGTTTTGAGCAGACCTCAAGAGCTCTTTTAATCTCTAACCAAAAACTCCTCAACATAGGGCAATCCCAAAATATATGTAGCATCGTTCCTTTGGTTTCCTGGCACCTCCAACATTTATTGGTTACCTCTGGGAAAATTTTATTTAGTCTTTCTGGTGTCCTATACCATCTCGTAAAGATCTTGTAATTCGTCTCTTGTATTCTCACGCAGATTGATGTCTCGTGTGCTCGCCTATATATACATTGACGCTGTTCTGGACTAAATGTCTTTTCTAATTCTCTTTCCCATTCTTGAACGCACTTCGGAGGATAGGCTCCTGATTGCCCTAGTAGCTCATAGCTTATTGAGAGAGTATGTGATAACGTACCTTTTTCGTTACACATTTTCTCAAACCTCATGAGGGGTCTTTCGAAACTCTCGGGATTCGGCAAGGTATTCAGGAAATGGACCATCTGAAGTGCGCTCCAGAATTTAAGACGAAATGCCTTTCCTGTTTCCATCAGTTCCTCTATTGTTACCCATCTCCCCATTTGGATGTACCTCGCTACTTGTGTGCACTCTCTGGTCCTTAAATGCCGAAATGCTCCGTCTTCATATCCCGATGGGAAGAGGGGGTTACCTATCACTGGGTATAATGGAGAGGTCCTAGGCTCAATTCCTATCATAGGTAATACTGTTGCGCAAATCCTCACTGTATTACCCACTATCGGATTTTTGTTTATTTCTTTCGGCAACGAGGCAAACCACCATGGTGCTCTTTCAAGGGGTGTTTTATATTGTGCCTGTTCAATTTGTACCCATAGTTTCGTGTCCGAATGTCTGTTCCAATCAATTAGCCTATTCAGATGTGTTGCATAGTAGTATTTCCGTATATCTGGGACTCCAAGTCCTCCCTGCTGCTTAGTATTCATTAATTGTTTCCTTTGTATCCTGGGATTTTTATGTGCCCATATAAACTCAAAAATCACTCTCTGACATTGTTTGAGATACTTTACTGGTATATGTATTGGAAGTGCTTGTAATAAATAAAGAATTTTCGGGAGTATGTTCATCTTGATAATATTACATCGACCTATCCAGCTATGAAAGCCCTGATTCCATTTATCCAATAAGATCTTCACTTTTTGCAATAAAGGTGGAAAGTTCAACTCAAAGATCCTGTCCACCTTTCCTGCTAGTTGTATACCTAAATAGGTCAGTGCTCTATCTGTCCATTTAAGCTTATATTTTTGTTTTAGATATGTTATTATTGTGTTTGGGGCATTTACTCCCATCGCTTCTGATTTATTAAGATTAATACGTAAGTTCGATAGAGCTCCGTATCTCTCAAATTCCTTCATTAGTTCCGGGATTGAGGTCAGTGGATTTTGCGATATTTTGGGTGTTTCCATTATGAAAGTGTGCCATAAAACCGAACCGTACCGGACCATTCTGGGTCCTGCTTCAGATGTGGGGCCATAGAAAATGGAACGGTTCCATTAGGGCTGAGATGCAATACATTCCACTGATTGGTGGACGCGCTAGGCATTTTGTCTAAATCTTGTATGGTCCCTGACGGTCCGATTTGCAGTGGAAACGCTCACAAGAATAGACCAGTCCATTCTAACCGTTCCAAATTTACTGACCCGAACCGTTCCGTTCAGTGGAAACAAGGCATTAGACTCCGCGCCCTGGGCGATCTTGGGTTTGCTTCCTCTCTGATCGCAGCAATCGGCTATAGGGTTCACTACCCTGTGGTGCATCCCTGATCCCCACGGGGTGCACTTGTCACCTGGCCACAGGTGACCTGACAGTTTGAACAGCCATGAATCCGGCCGACGTGCCGCTCCCCGCAGACGATCCATTACAGGGCGTTGTTCGCAGACTCGAGACGCATGAGGCTGATCAGGCTCAGGTGATGCGTTTCCTTCAGGATCTGGCTTCCCGCTTTGATCAGCTTCAGACCTCATTGGGAACCTCAAATCCGCAACCCCAAGTACAACCAGCGACTGCACCTGTCGCACCAGTCACAGAGTCGCATTCATTGAAGCTTCCACCTCCAATCCGTTTTTCTGGAGACTCCAAGGCCTGCAGGGGGTTTCTTAGCCAGTGCACCATCCATTTTGAACTTCAGCCTCAAAACTTCTTGTCTGATCGGGCAAAGGTAGCCTATATTATTTCCCTCCTTTCCGGTGAAGCTTTAGCCTGGGCTGCCCCCATGTGGGAGAAGAATGATCCGGTAGTTTCCAGCCTGTCCGACTTCCTGGAGCTCTTCCGTAACATCTTCGAGGAGTCGGCTCGGGCCTCTTCAGCGGCTAGTGCTCTTCTACGTCTCCGCCAAGAATCCCATTCAGTGGGACAATATGCTCTTCAGTTCCGTATTCTCTCAGCTGAATTGAGCTGGAACAATGAGGCCCTGGTTACTACCTTTTTACATGGCCTCTCTGACCGAGTGAAGGGCAAATTAGCGGGAAGAACCATCCCCGTTGGACGATGTCATCTCCCTATGCAACCAGATTGATATTCGTTTTTAGGAGAGGTCCATAGAAAAAAGACGCCAACACTCCCTAGGTCTTAGCCAGTCTGAGCTCCCTCACTTCGTCCCATGGACCATCTTCTGCCTGCTGAGGAACCTATGCAGCTGGGCCGACTAACCCCCAAAGAACATGCTAGGTGCAGAACCCTGTGGTGCATCCCTGACCCCCACGGGGTGCACTTGTCACCTGGCCACAGGTATCCTGACAGGCACAAACAGGGACCCTACAGGAAGCTTGAGCCCAAGATTCCCCAGGGCGCGCAATCTAAGATCCAGTTGGTATTCACCAGAGCCTCTTGTGGTGAGGATGGCCTTCGCTGCAACTGGATCCAGGTCGCAGCCCCCGGAGTCCCCTAGGTCACGATCCGTAGGGAGAGAGGGGAAGCAGCCACTCAGGACACAAGGGATAGTGAAGGGTAAGCCGAGGTCGGGGCAACAAGCAGACGAGAATAACCAAGGGACAGGCCAAGTCAGGGTCACAGGCAAACAGGAGTAGTCGGAGACAAGCCAAAGTCGGTACACAGAGATAACGTAGCACACGGCAAGCAGGAACACAATACTAACAAACAGGGCAATCTTTAATATGGTTTGGGCCCTGGGCAAACATTTTTTTTGGGCCCCCCTCCAGCTTATTTTGGGCCTGGCTTGTTCACATGTATGTGTTTTGGCGGCCCTCATTTGTGCAGACTCAGCAGCCCATTGATTTGAATGGGCTGCCATGCCTTTGTTTCCTGCAGAAAAAAGGTGCATTCAGCATTTTAAAAATATAGTTGCCTTGAAATCCATTCTGCTTTTGCACCATGCTACTTACCTGCAGTTCTTGCGCACACACAAACGCACTGTGTTTTTAAAAGCGTGACCTAAACGTCTAAAAATGCAGCAAGTTTGACAGTGCAGGAACTGCAGATAAGTCACAGCAGACAGCAGAATGGACAGACATAGCCAGATTCACGTAGACTTACGACGGCGTATCAGTAGATACGCCGTCGTAAGTCCGAATGCGCGCCGTTGTATATTTAAGTGTATTCTGTAAACCAGATACGCTTAAATTTGGCCAAGATACAACCGACGTAAGTCTTCTATGCCGTTGTATCTTATGTGCATATTTACGCTGGCCACTAGGGGCGTGTACGTGGATTTACGCGTCGAATATGTAAATGAGCAAGATACGCCGATTCACGATCGTACATACACCCGTCGCAGTAAGATACGCCATTTACGTAAGACATGCGCTGGCGTAAAGATAAACCACCAAAAAGATGGCGCAGCCCATGCAAGGAACAGCCATTGTATTTTACGTTGTTTGCGTAAGCGTACGTGAATGGGGCTGGGCGTAGGTTACGTTCACGTCTAAAGCATTGAGCTGACGTTGTTACGTAGGGAGTATTTGCGACGTGATTCTGAGCATGGGGTCACGGTTAATTTAAATGTAGGCCGCCTACTACATGCCTACTTTGAATTAGGCGGGGTTACGCCGGCCCATTTGCGCTACGCCGACGTAACTTACGGAGCAAGTGCTTTGTGAATACTGTACTTGCCTCTCTATGTTACGTTTGCGTAGCACAAATGAGATGCGCTACGCCGGCTTAAACATACGCCGCTCTACCTGAATCCGGCTAACAGTGTTTAATTTCATTGCTTGATGGGCATAGGTGTGCTGTGTGTGGCACATGGCATGGTATGGGGATAGGGAGCCAGGGAATGAGAAAGAAGACCTTACCTTGTCCTGGCAAGCTCAGCTCCAGCCTCTGATCTAAATAATTCTCCACAGTCCACACACACTGCTAGCCGCTGCCTAGTTTCACTTGACAAAGCAGGAACCAGGCAGCACTCCTCTCCATTCCACGGTCTCACTCCTCCCCTGCTCCTCCAAGGTACACTGGTCACTAAACACTGCACGCATAGCAAGGGGCGGGCCAGAGCATCAGTGGAACTCAAGGCCACGCCCACCCACGGCCGCTCCTCGATCTAAAAAGAAAGCAGCACTGGCACTGGCTGCACACCGCTGATGATTTTCAGCGCCGATTTGCGGGCAGCACGCGGGCATAACGGGCGGCTCTGCTTTGGGCCCCTAACAGTGACAGGGCCCTGGGCAGCTTCCCCGTTTGCCCTACGGTAAAGACGGCCCTGCTAACAAACAACGTTGATCAGCAAAGCAGACCAGCAGTGCAGTGGTTAATATAGAGTTCCTGGGATGGCCTGGGTGGAGCCATACAGGGAGGAGAGATGATAAAGGCAGCCAGATGAGGATGTCTGGCCTCTAATGAACACATGGAGAGACAGGTAAGCTGCCAGACATTATTGCATATCCATGACAGGTATTTAGTTTAGTAGCAAGCAGTAATAGGAGTATAAAAAAAAACATTGAGGGGTGGCTGCTGTGTCTGTCGATGAACTTAGAGAAATGGATTTTATGGCGAGTACAAAAATACCCTTTTCTCCTTCGTTCATTGACGGACACAGGGCCTCCTTAATCTTGACCATTGGGACATCCAAAAGCAATGCCAAAGAAAAATGAGGGGTGGGAAAAATAATCCAAAGTTTAACACAAGAGCCCTAACCAGGACACAGGAGCCTTAACCTGGTCACAGGAGCTCCATCTGAAAAAAAATGAAGATTTTAAGAAAAACACCCCTCAAGAGACAACCCCCTCTTTAAACAGCAGCCTGCAAAACCTTGCGGTCAAAAGAAGCATTTGCAGATGCCAAAATATCTACTTTATAGAATTTAGTGAATATATGCACCAATGAAGTGGCCGCCTTGCAAACCTGTGATATTGACGCTTGATGATGGAAGGTCCAAGAAGTACAAAGCACCCAAGTAGAATGTGCTGTGACAGGGAAAGGAGGAACCCGACCTTTAATAGAATAGGCATGAGTCACCGTATGCCTGATCCATCTGGAGATGATGGCCGAAGAAGCAGCTGCCCTTTCCTTGGTCCTTGTGTAACCACAAAAAGTGAGTCTGACCTCCGAAAGGACTCCGTGGCTGCCAAAATACACCCGAATTGCACAAACCACATCCAAGGTATGCAAAGCAAATTCCTTGGGATGGGCCGGCTTGGGACAAAAGGATGGCAACACAATGTCCTCATTCAAATGGACATCAGAGACAAACTTGGGCAGAAATGGCGGACAGGGACAAAGAACCACTTTATCCCTATGGAGAACTAAATAGGGACAACGACAGGGTAATGCCACCAACTCGGAAACCTTGCGGGCTGAGGTGATAGCCACCAAGAATGCCACCTTCTGGGACAATGTAGGTAAGTGAATCTCCCGAATATTCTCGAATGGAGGTTTTTGGAAAACCGATATTACTAAGTTTAAATTCCATGACAGCAAAAGAGGCCGTACAGGCGGAGTCACATGCCGGACTTCTTGAATGAAGGTATAAACTAAAGAGTGAGTGGCTAGGGGTCGCTGAAAGAAGATTGCTAAGGCAGACACCTGGCCCTTAATGGTACTCAAGGCCAACCTCTGCTTAACCCCCCTGTTGCAGGAAGGTCAAGATCCGACCTATAGAAAAGGAGCGAGGATGAGCTCCAATCCCCTCACACCAAGAAATGTACACTTTCCACGTATGATGGTATATTTTGCTAGAAGTCGACTTCCTTCAACATAGTAAGGATCACTGATCCCGACACATCTCTATCTCTCAGTACTTGGCTTTCAATGGCTAGGCCAATAAAACCAGCAACTGCAGAGCAGAATGGTAAATCAGCCCTTGGAAAGCTGGTCCTCTCTGAGAGGTAGCTCCCAGAGGACATTTACGGCCACCAGAATGGCCAGAAGACTTTCACCCTCGGTCCTTCACAGGCACCGCAGAAGAGGAATGCGTTGCCCCTGCAGTGACACTAGACCGACTGCCATGTCTACCAGAGGAACCTACAAGATTGCCACCAAGTCTCGGTAATTTCCTGCTGAACTAAACCTGCTGAAGGAGCAGAAGCTTGAGTAGAAAAAAGACTACCCTCGTCAGTAATAAATCCAGAGTCCTACCCAGGTAATTCCGACCCAGTCATCTGAACCTTTGCAGATACTATATCTGCATAAGGAAACGCAGGGCCCCTTGAAGCGGACAAACTCTGCCCCTCTTCTATGCTACCCCCAAAAGGATCAATTTGTGGATCCCCTTGATGCTCATAAAGGAGGTCCTCGAAACTGGAAACCAGCATAGATGTCCCCTCACCTTTCTTATTGGCTGAGAAGGAAGGCCCACGTTTGTGAGGGCCCTTCCCTTTTTTTAGACTGTGGCAGGAAGGTGTTCTTCCTCCCTGCCAAAAAGGAGGGGAAGGGAAGTGGGACTTTGAATGAAACACGTAGGTATAAAAAAATTCAGTTTATTATATAAATTAACATACAAATTCATAATCATAAGTAGGTGTATACTGATACCTCCACTGTGCCCTCTGCATTGGGACACCCCATCAGGTACTGTACCCACACTGACACATGTGCCCCCCCAGGGAACACCCATAGAGGGAGGATGGGGGAAAACCTTGCACTGGGACTCCAATGGCTCCAGGCACTGCAGCCCCACCGATCAAGGCAGTATACACAGCAGCACATGTGCCCCCCTCCCCCCACCTCAGGGAACACTCACAAAGGGGGGATGGAGGGGAGATAAGGGAAAACCCAGCTTAACTGAAGGATGGGAGGATGGGATCCTTCAGGCAAGTAGCAGCAGTCTGCGCTGCAGTCTGTGCATGCTCGCTCGCTGGCTGGACTGGGGAGGCCACTGGATCTAGATCTCCCAGGAGAAGCATGGAAGGAATAAAAAAATAAAAAATTGCTAGGACAAAAAAGATCCCAGCAAGCATCTTGGTCTGTACTAGATAGAAAAAAACAGAGTACCTAGAGCAGGGAGTGGGTTATATACTGACTGAGGATGCCCCATGGGGCATAGCAAAGTTTTATGTTCTGCCTAGTCCTACTCCTGCAGAGGTGATATAACCCAATGGTCAATGAATGAAGGAGAAATCCAGTTTTTCTTTTACTTTCCTTGCACTTGATTGGGTATTCTTTGCAAAGTGATTTTTCACTACATTCCCTTGCAAGGTGAACAACCTATTATGCTTTAGTAAACCAACCCATCTGTCCCTGAATGAGACCTCTGGGTGGAGCTATTTTTAGAGGGAGGGGGAGGAGCCACTGCCCTGACATACTATTATTAATATTGTTGTATAACATTTATAGAGCACCAACATTTTGGCAATGCTTTACAAGATAAAGGGAGGCAGTACAGTTACATTACAATCTGGTACAAGAGGATCTGAGGGCCCTGCTCATAGGAGCTTACAATTTAAAGGGGAAGGGCGAGTGGTAAGAAGGTAATAACTCTGAGGGATTAGTTGATGGAGAAGGCACAGTTTTTAGGTGGAGGCAGGATAGGCTTGTAAGATGGCTGGTGCCTGGTCCAGTTCCACATAGTCTTTATTAACCTGCCCGGCACCAGCCTTTACATACAGGTTGCAGGGTGTCACATGTCGATCAGCCCAAACCAATGCTGTCCTATGTATGGATGGCAGCCTGAGGCCTAGTCTTTCCATCCTCCTGGTACTTACATAGTTAACCCCACTTCCTAAGGAGTAATCACACACCTTGTCTACATGTAAGCTTTCAGGACCATGATGGCCAGGTTTTCACCACATCTATTACTTAACGTCCAAAGCATTGGCTTTGTTGAACACTTATGAAATATTATCACACAGAGTCTTCTTGTTGAGACAAATTATTTTACTAAAATTACTTTTCTCTTCAACCCAAATTTGGCATTAGCAAAGTCCAAATATTGTCCAACAATAGGTCAGTAGAGGGAATAGTACCCCATAATTGGTATTAGTGGAAGGAATAATGCCCTATCATTGGTGTCAGTGGAAGGAATAGTGCCCTATCATAGGTATCAGTGGGAGGAATAGTGCCCTATCATTGGTTTCAGTGCAAGGAAAGTACTCCAAGAGTAGCCAGGCCTTGGAAACCCAATAAGAAATAATAATATTCTGAGGTTGACCATCATTGTGCCAATGACAGCTGAGCAGATCTAAGTGGTTGTAGCCTTCTACCGGCCAGCCAATGCTATTCATACTTATCAATTGTATCTGTCATGAAAGTAGAGTCCATAGAGAGACAATCGACAATGGTTTATACATAGTTTGCTATTGTATCTATTATGATTAGGACTAAAAAATAAAATGTAGGTGGAGTTTTTGGATCCATTCCACGTCTCTAGTTTCGCCTTACCTCCTGATGAAATATCCGGCTGTTTAGGGAGCTCGGTAGCTTTGTGGCCCTTCTGAGATTTCCTTCAGTGTCTAGAATAAGGCAGCTAGTGCAGAGAAGTGTTTTCCTTTCAGATAACCCATGAAGCTCTAGAAATCCTGTGTCAATGGTACCCTAAAAGAATGTTATTAAGCTAAAACAATTATAAAAATACATTATATAAATGTAAAAATTGGCATCATATATTTATTTCCAGCTTACTAAAGAACCAATTTGCTTATTTTTAATCTTTACTACATGGTCATCAAATGAGTCATATAAGATATAATTCCTTGTAGATGAATATCTCAGCCTCGAGGGATTACAACGTGTCCTTTGCTGTGGATGAGTCTCTCCAGTTTCCACCCAATGTGACAGAATATAAAATCCCCCTCCAGTATGGGACTAACTACACCATCGCCCTCCGAGGACTCACAACATCTGGGGCTAAGGAGGTTACAACTGAGAACATTGAGATTGATATTGGAGGTGAGTACACTGGCAGACATGGGAATTGTAAGCTGTTTGGTAGAACAATAAATATTCATAGGTTTGAAGCAGTGGATGTTTGATCTTGTGTCACAATGGAAGGTTCACCACTGACACCAATTTGCTACAGAGACTTGATGATCGGCTATAGAAGCCATTCTTAACCAGGGATTCGTGGAACCCTAGGGTTCCCCCAAAGGATGCTAGGGATTCCATGAGCTATAGCTGAGGGACCTCACATATGATGGTGCCTGGATACAGGCCTGGGACAAGGGGTGGGCTAAAGGAGGGGCTGCACTGGGCACAACATGTATTGTAGGGATTGGGGGTGCCACAAGTTCCATCTACTATAAGGCTAACAGGAGTAGTGACAGGGGCATCACTACTTCTGTCAGCCCATCTGTCACGTCTACCCCAACGCAGGTGGTCAAACACTATAGCTGCTACTGTGTGCTTCAACTATAGCAGCCCCCTTTCCCTTAAGACAAGCAGGCCTACTGGTACTAGGTTGCCCCCAGGACTTATACACAATGCTATAGTGCCTGGCTACCACGCCAGGGCAGATGCAAACTGAGCATAGCAAACGGGTACTTGCAGTTTAGCAGACAGAAAGCATGGTTCATAGGCAGTTCAGGTAATAAGGCATGCTAAGTTCAGGGGATAATCCAGTATCCAATCCGGGTCATACATAGGAGATCCAACAGCAAGCACGACAGACTAACGCGAGGCTTGATCTAGAACAATGCATGGAAGTCTGTCTCTATCACAAGCGAGGGATAGAGTATTCGGTTTGCTTATACCAGGTGACTAACCAGATCAATCAGCTAACAGGTGAACACCGACAGGGGAAAAGCAACAGTCAACACCCAGGTGCTGGAATGAGGAACAGGTGCACTAATTGATCATGACACCAGCTATAAAATCAGCAAGGAGAGGAGGAGAGAGCCAGGAGGAGGTGTGGACTGTGCTCTCTCTCCCCCTCCTCCCCATAAGCTCACACATAATTAAGGGGGGGGGGGGGTTGGCATCTTTGCCCTGGGCAATGGATGATCTTGTCCTGATACTGCATACACCCAAACTGAACACACTGTGCACGCACCAACATTGTACACACTGTGCACCCACACAGACACATACAAACGCATGTATAATAAAGGTAGGGTAAGGGAAACACAGTTTGACATCTTTTTTGACATCTTTTCTCTGGACACTGTGTAGGGGTGCACTAAAGATTAACCATTCCTCCATGTTTTCCCATTAACTCATTTAGCGCCAGAAGTGAGTTCGACAACAATATGGGAAGCCCATAAGGCATTCATTAGGGGCAAATTAATCTCCATAGGGACGAGGGAAAAAAGGCAAGAGAACTAACGATGAAAAACACAATAAAGGAGTTACATGAACTTGAACAAAAACCTAAAACATATCAAGACAGGGAAATATATAAAAAAATTGTGATTAAGAGGGCCCAGCTTGGAGACTTGATGGAACAGGAAACTAGAAAAATATTTAAGAACGTAGTAAAAGAAAGATATAGGTGGGGAAATAAACCTTGGGAAATACCTGCCCAGAATATCCAAAGAAAAAAAATATATAAATGATATCGAAAAAATAAAGAGCCAGACAGGAGAGATGAAATATAAAACCTCTGAAATCGCAAAGGTCTTCCAGACATATTATAGTACATTGTATTCTATTAGAATGAACGAGACTCGACAGCAGTAGGAAAATAGAAGAACTAAAATACAGGAATATTTGAAGGAAGTTATTCTACCAAAGATCTCTCAGGAGAATGCTAAACTCTTAGGCCGGGTACACACGAACAAACATGTATGGTGAAAGCGGTCCGTCGGACCGTTTTCACCATACATGTCTGCCAGAGGGCTTCTGTACGATGGTTGTACACACCATCGTACAGAAGTCCGCGCGTAAACAATACGCGGGGCGTGTCCGCGGTGTCGCCGCGTCGATGACGCGGTGTCGCCGCGACAATGACGCAGCGACGTGGGCGGCCCGCCTTTAAAATGCTTCCACGCATGCGTCGAAGTCATTCGACGCATGCGAGGGACGGCGGGCGCCTGGACATGTACGGTAGGTCTGTACTGACGACCGTACATGTCCGAGCGGGCAGGATTCCAGCGGGCGGTTTTAAAACACGTCCAGGAATATTTGTCTGCTGGAAAAAGGCCCGGCGGGCAAATGTTTGCTGGAATTCGGCCCGCTCGCGCCCACACACGACCGAACATGTATGCTGAAACTGGCCCGCGGACCAGTTTCAGCAGACATGTTTGGTCGTGAGTATGGGGCCTTAGAGGAACCAATTACTCAGGAAATATATAAAGCTTTCAGGAAACAGCAGGTGGAAAAAGCCCAGGTCCAGATGGATTACCGATTAAGTACTATAAAAAAATGTAAGAACTTTTGGTCCCAGAATTATGTAAATATCTAAATAAAATAGAAGAAGAAGAAAAAAGGAAGGAATCTCTCCTTGCCAATATTTCAATTATACCAAAAACTGGAAAAGATGGAGCTCTTTGCTCCAACTACCGGCCAATAGCATTGTTAAACACGAATATAAAAGTATATGCAAAAATATTGGCAATGAGGATAAAAACCTTAATGCCTGACCTAATAAATGCGGACCAGGCGGGTTTTGTAAAAGGAAGGGAGGGAAGAGATAATTCCATAAGAACCATACTGTTACTACATAAAGATAGAGGGCCAGATTCAGAAAGAATGGCGTAACTTTCGGCGGGCGTATCGCATCTCATATACGCTACGCCGCTGTAACTTAGAGAGGCGAGTACCGTATTCAGAAAGAACTTGCGCCCTAAGTTACGGCGGCGTAGCATAAATGGGTCGGCGTAAGCCCGCCTAATTCAAATTATCAAGGCAGTGGGCGCGTTGTATTACAATGAGCCGTGACCCCATGTAAATGAGGGGCCAAAACTAATGGCGCATGCACAGTCCGTGGACGTATCCCAGTGCGCATGCTCAAAATCACGTCGGCTAGAATGCCTAAGATACGTCGAACACTGCTTACGACGTAAACGTAACTTACGCACAGCCCTATTCATGTACGACTTACGTAAACAATGTAAATTTAGACGGTCGTTCCGACGTCCATATCTTAACATGACTTACCCCTGCTTTATGAGGGGTAAAGTTACACCGGTCGTATGCCTTACGTAAACAGCGTATATTAATACGCCGGGAGCCAGTACGTTTGTGAATCGGCGTATCTAGGTCATTTGCATATTTAGAATGGGAACGCCGAATGCGTCCAGCGTAACAATGCGCCCATGATACGCCGGCGTATGCAAGCTACGTCGGGCGGCTGAAGCCATGTTTTTGGACGTATGTCGCTGTGTGAATCGGCGCAAAGATGCGACGGCGCACATTTGAAATTACGGCGGCGTATCTGGAGATACGCCAACGTAAATGCTTTCTGAATCTGGCCCAAAGAGAAGAAACCCCCAGTCGTACTCATGTCAATAGATGCAGAAAAAGCATTTGACCGAGTCGACTGGGGGTTTATGATGGATACATTGCGGAATATAGGTCTGGTACCCAGATTTATGAAATGGGTAAACAATTTATACAGTCACCCAACGGCTAGGGTGAAAGTGAAAAAATAAGGCAAGATGTATGTTTTTATTGCTGTTGCTCTCCTTGGAGGAAACTGGTTGTATGACCAATGTTGGCTTGTTTTATACATAAATTATTTTCTAATAAAAAAATTAAAAATAAATAAATATGAGTCAACCAAAAAAAACGTATTTAGCGCCAAGTGTGGGTCACACAAGAGGACATACCTACAGGGTGGGCTCTTCTGGTCTATGCTGCGCACTTGGGATGGAATCACTGTATCACACATGGGGTACCTTTTGTTCTGTGCTGATTTTTATCAATGCCCTGAGACAAGGCTAAGGCCGCTGTGGGGAGAATGCTCAAACTTAAGGTGGGCCTCTGCTTTTCAAAATGAATGTACCCTGTGTACAATTGCACCATATCTGTTCTCCATTTAACTCTTGGGTCCCCAAGACAAAGTACACCTTCTCTGTAATATGCATTTAGGAGGGACATGATGAGCCTTGTCCACATCCACCTATACAGCAAATCACCACTCCCTCACTCCCAGACCAGTAACAGTATGTGGTCAAGCCCTGCACCCAGCGTGGTCTCCATGGTCTCTATGCATGCACTAAACTTCACTTGACTCTTCCATACCTATCTATAGCCCGGAGACCTCGGTGGCTATGTGAGACAGACCACTCACAGAGAGAGCACCAACAGCAACTCCCTCCTGCAAGAGGCTATCCCACCTATCTCAGGCACACACTTAATGACAGGCTGCTTGGTAGACTTCTGTTACCATGGGTGACCACTTGTATCTGCACACTGCACCAACTTTGGTACTGACGTTTTCATACCCCAGTGTGTCTAGTGACCCGAACTACAGACTATGTGTGCCAGTTAACTTCAGACCAGATGGGAAAAAAGTTTCAAACCTTTACTTACAAAAGTGTAAAATTAACATCTTTAAGTCCAACATGCAAGAAAAAGATTTTTCCTATATCTCTACTCCTAACTCAGGCTGTGTGCTGCCTCAGCATACCTGCAAAGGTAGAGTTCATGTACAAAGAATAGGATCCAATAGCAACATTTCCCAGTGCTGGAATCTTTGGGGATAAACTCCAGGTACTGATGACTTTCTACATCACGGCAGTGGCAAGTGAAATTCCTCTGCTCCTCCCGGGGGGTTGGGGGACCCTCGGATCTTCTCCCTTATAGGGTTCTCTTACAGGCTATGGGCCTCTCTGCTCTGGACCACTGTCCCTCCTTTATATCACAAGATCAGTGAGTTGGACCCAAAGATAACCGGCTAAAACCAAAGAACCAGGAAAGGCATTAACTCTAATGCCCTGTGCACACAACTGATTTTCCTGACATGCCAAAACCCGACATTTTTCCCGACGTGATTCCTCTCAAGCCTGCCTTGCATACACACGTTCAGTCAAAAAACACTTGACCAAAGCGCTGTGTGGTCCAACACGTACGACGGCACTATAAAAGGGACGTTCCATTCAAATGGCGCCACCCTTTGGGCTGCTTTTGCTGATCCTCGTGTTAGTAAAAGTTTGGTGAGAGACAATTCACGCTTTTCAGCCTCGTGCTTTTCAGTCCGTTACAGCGTGACAAATGTGCTATCTCCATTACGAACGCTAGTTTTACCAGGATGAGCGCTCCCGTCTCATACTTGATTCTGAGCATGCGCTTTTTTTTCCCCTTGGAAAAGCATACACACGAGCGGTTTTCGCGATGAGAAAAAGACTGATGGGAAACACGATGGGAAAAAATAGAGCAGGTTCAATTTTTTTTTGCGGGCCGTTTTCTCGTCGGGAAAACGGCCATGGAGCATACACACAACCGTTTTCCTGATCAATCTAAAAAATTGCATTTTTCTCGTCGGGAAAACCGGTCGTGTGTACGAGGCATAACCCTCCCGTTCTAGGGCAGCACCTACTGTAACTAGTACAAATTCTAACCTTTATACAAATGGATGACCTTGCCCAGGCACTGAATACAGGGATGCAGAAGGAAGTCACTCCGTTTACTCTCATTTTCATGAATTAAACTATAAATTATATCAAATGATATCTGAAAGCAACCATTACCCAACGTTTGGTCCAAGTCTAAACTAATTCTAAGTTTTCAGTTTCCATATCATCTGTGGTCAGATAGTCATTACCGGCGCCCAGCAGATCAGTTCTGTTTCCTGATCAGATTCCTGAATCTTCCTTTCCAGATCCTCCTCTCCACATGGAGAAGACCTTACATGATGACACTTTGCAGCTCTACCCAGTTCCTAATCTGAATGGGCCAATCAGGTGAGAAATGTTTGCTCAGCGTGCAAAAAGAAAATTGCATCACGCCACTCTGATGTCGGCATTTTCATAAAACGTCATTGTTCTGGATGTGAACGCTGGAAGCCCAGCTTGGGACCTTTACTGTTATTGAGTTTCATCTTGGAGGCATGCTTACCTGTAGAGAGCCCATCCCTAGGGTGAAACGTGGCAGAGGAAGGAGGCCCCAGGAGGGGCTTCCAGGGTGTCATTGGGAACAATTTTATGACAATACCAACGTTAATAATGTGCAGCTGATCTATGTGATTTAGTCTGCATCGGCTTTCTTTAGACATCGGCATGTAATCTTGTGAGTGGTAATTTTTTGCCTCTCTACTGTAGAATAAGATGCTCTATACTTTCATAGATAATAGTTGGTAAGGTTGAATAAAGACACCAGTCCATCCAGTTTAACCTGTGTTTGTATCTGTATGTGTTTATGTGAATACCATTTCTCATATCCCTGTGTACTGCATTCACTAAGATGCCCATCTAAAAGTTTTTTTGAAATTTATTAACACCTCCTGTTGACACCGCCAACTTCTGGTGGACCGCGTTTTGAGACTTTGCTGCTTTTAGATTCTCCAGTGATAGAGTCACTCTATTTGTAATAAACTATTTAGACTTCAGTATTATGGAGTGGCGCTTTAATTTCTTAACTCGCTCAACCCCATCAGAACCCAATGTGATTATGGAAGTTCTGTGGTGTTCAGAAGCTGCCAGCCCCAGTATAAGATTCTCTGTAAAAATCTTCAGGGTTCCAGTGTCTCTTATCCACCTTTCCAAACACTTTACCACCTTCTCTCCCAGCCTATAGCAGAATGATGGCCAGGCGGTGGCTTTAACCACTTAAGACCCTGACCATTATGGAGGTAAAGGACCTGGCCAGTTTTCGCGATTCGGCACTGCGTTGCTTTAACTGACAATTGCGCGGTCGTGCGATGTGGTTCCCAAACAAAATTGGCGTCCTTTTTTCCCCCACAAATAGAGCTTTCTTTTGGTGGTATTTGATCACCTCTGCGGTTTTTATTTTTTGTTCTATAAAGAAAAATAGAGCGACAATTTTGAACAAAAAAAACAATATTTTTTACTTTTTTCTATAATAAATACCCCCCAAAAAGATCCAAAAAAACCCATTTTGTTTTCCTCAGTTTAGGCCGATACGTACTCTTCTACCTATTGTTGGTAAAAAAAATCGCAATAAGCGTTTATCAATTGGTTTGCGCAAAATTTATAGCGTTTACAAAATAGGGGATAGTTTTATTGCATTTTTATTAATATTTTTTTTTTTACAACTAATGGCGGCGGTCAGTGATTTAATTTCAAAACCGCGACATTATGGCGGACACTTCGGACAATTTTGACACATTTTTGGGACAATTGTCATTTTCACAGCAAAAAGTGCTATAAAATGCATTGTTTACTGTGAAAATGACAATTGCAGTTTGGGAGTTAACCGCTAAGGGGTGCTGAAGGGGTTAAGTGTGACCTCATATGTGTTTCTAACTGTTGGGGGGCGGGGATGGACTTGTGACGCCATTGATCGTGTTTCCCTATATCAGGGAACAGACGATCAATGACAGTGCCACTGTGAAGAACAGGGAAGGTGTGTTAACACACACCTCTCCCCGTTCTTCAGCTCCGGATGACCGATCGCGGAACACCGGCGCGCGCGACCCCTTGGCTGGGCTTAAAGGGCCATGTACAGGTACGTGGATGTGCCCAGCCGTGCCATTCTGCTGATGTATATCGACATGAAGGGGTCCTTAAGTGGTTAAAATCATGATTGGACATTATATGTCATCCTTAATGTGCGCACCCCTGGGGGCACGCAGCACGGCGATTAATGGTAAGCTGTGGCCCATACACACGGTCAGACTTTTTGACAACAAACTTAAAAAAAAATCCGACCGTGTGTACACTCCATCGGACAAACTTTTTCGGTTTTCATCGGACAAATGTTCACTCTGCAAACGGACAAACATTTCGGCAACAAAAGTCCTACGGGGCAAAATCCTATCGTGTGTACAGAAGTCCATCGGACTTTAGTCCAAGGTACAAACACGCATGCTCAGAACCAATGTTAAAATCAACCAACAATAGCAGAAGTTGACCAAAGGGTGGCAGTAAACAGCAGAAAAGAGCACAAAGACCACGTGATTTGATGAAAGTTGGCTGAAAAAGTCCTGCTGTATGTATGCATACCAAGTTCACGGCCAACGCCCTGTGAACAAAAATCCACAGAAAAGTTTTTTTGAAGTCCGATCGTGTGTATGAGGCTTTAGAGTTACAATTGTTTATGGGCAACTATTTGTGCTTTTTTCTTTTAAACTCTTTTAAGTATTAGATCTGGATATATGGTATGGAGGAAGCAATGAGCATTCTGGGTACCTTTGTGTTCTTTGAATTGCCCTTCAATTCTTGGTTTAGGCTTTTGCCATTATCCAGAATTCTAATGGTTTCACTTTCATAGCCGGCCATGGACGGTTCGAATCTCAGGCCGGTTCAACAGGGAGGCTGGGTATGGGCAGGCTGATTGCACCCAAGTTGATCGATTAACTTGGGTGCAAGCAGCCAGTCAGACTTTTCATATGACTTTTTCCAGCAGCTATAGCCACTAGAAATAATCACTGTGGGGCAGATTCATGTAGATCAGCGGATCTTTATATCCGCTAGATCTACGTGTTTTACGATCCGCCGGTGCAATTTAGCGAGGCTAGTGCAGTATTCATCAAGCACTTACCTCGCAAATTGCACCGTCGGATCGTAACTCCCCCTGGCGGAATGCAAATTCCGCGGCTAGGGGGAGTGTACAATTCAAATCAGGCGCGTTCCCGCACCGATTTAACTGCGCATGCGCCGCCGGCGAAATATCCCAGTGCGCATGCTCCAAATGACATCGCTAGGACGTCATTGTTAGCGGCGGGTACGTCAATTGCGGCCATCGGTATTCCCGATCGACTTACGCAAATGACGTAAAAATTTGAATCTCAGCGCGGGAACGACGGCCATACTTAACATTAGCTACCCCTCATATAGCAGGGGTAACTATCCGCCGGTAAAAGCCGAACGCAAACGACGTTAAAAAAAGCGACGGGCGGGCGTACGGACTTGAATCGGCGGTTCTCCTCATTTGCATATGCGACGTGTAAAAAAAAGCGACGACACCTAGCGGCCGGCGGGAGATTGCAGCCTAAGATTCGACTGGTGTAAGTCACTTACACCAGTCGGATCTAAGGGAGATCTTATGAATCAGTCGCATAGATCCGACCGTGGGATCTCACAGATCCGACCGCCGGCTCTCACAGATACGACGGCGGATCAGGAGATCCGCCATCGTATCTCTTGACGAATCTGCCCCTGTGTGTTTACCTGGCTGGGATGACTTCCCCCGCCAGGAGAACACCGACTGTGTTGATGGTAGAATTGCATCATCTATGGCCGGCTTAAGTGAGCACATTGGGGAAGGGAAAGATACCAAAGGAGGACAACAAAGATAAAGGAGAAGGGTGAGAGATGACAAGGGGATGAAAACCACCCCATCTGCTCTTTGTTATGTTACAGATGGGAGCCCCGGGCTTTTAAAAATCCTAACAACCCGACCTTGCTCTGAACAAACATGGAGCCCCTGTCTATTTACATGTTTGATGCTTAATTTCTACAATGTTTGAAAAAAAAAAAAATCCTGAACTATGATGCATTTAGAGTTCAACAGAATGCCTTTATCTGTGTTAATATAATAATTACAATTGGAAATGATGGACAGCAGAGATGAGCACACACATTAAATTTGCATAGCTGAGATTTTTCTTGTATTTTCTACCTCCAGATCTTATGAAATAATTGTCTTTGGCGGTCAGGAAGACAATTCAATAAAGGAGTGTCTGACTTTCAAAACCACCCCGTACAATTTCACCTGGTCTCCGACCCGTTATACTGCGGCTGTCCTTCCTGCAGAGAACCTCACCGAACCCAGAACCTTCACCCTGGGGGATAACCACCATTATAATGGGTTCCACAATGCTCCTCTTATCCCCAACGCCAACTATACCGTCTACATTCGGGTCACCAGTCGCTGGAAACACGTATGTCTATACTAATGTCTTGCTGGTGTGTGAGTGCCATGAATGAGGTCTAATACTCTCTGTTTTCTGGAGATTGTGTTGGAAATTATAATTAAGGGAACTTCTGGACGTGACTTGGGTGCCACATAGAGCAGAGGAGGAAAGTGAGGGTGAGGCACAACCCCAACGAGGCAGCCAACATGGAAGAGTAGAGAGCAGCCACTCTATACCGTGACATTGTGGAGCTGTTATCTCCCGGACCACTTCCCACAGCTCCACTGTTTGAGCCTTTTTTACACATGTGCAGCCGATCACACTGTTGCAATTTTCAAACTTTGCCTCAAGCACATCAAGCGTGGCAAAAACACCAGCCATTTGGGTACCACATGCTTGACAAGGCATTTAACCTCCCACCACTCAGCCTGTCGGCAAAATCACATGAAAGCCACACAATCTGTTCCTCCTCCTTACTCACTTCAGTCTGTACCTACTATACTTCATGACCTCTCAGCAGCCTCCACTGACAAGGATAATGGTAATGCGCAGGGTGTCCCAGGTCCTTGCATCACACCACCAGATGTAGACTATAGCAGCCAAAGTTCTCTGCCCCATCTGCTGCAGCGAAAACAATTATAATACAGTCACTGCCACCCACATGCCCAGCATCTAAATGCAAGCTTGTCAAAGCTGCTGGCTCTACAATTTCTGTTTTTCTATCTGGTGGATTCTGCCCCCTTCCCTGATTTTGCAGAATGTGGTGTACCACAATGGCAGGTTCCCAGTCCATATTTCTTTTCACATAAGGCCATTCCAGCTCTGTACCATCACGTGGAAGGCAACGTTGTGGCAACGTTGGGTAGGCAGTCAGCCGCAAAATCCATGTAATTGCTGACACGTGGTCCAGCAAGCATGGTCAGGGATGATATATTTTGTTCACAGCACACTGGGTAACTCTGCTTGCAACTCAGAAGGATGCAGGACAGGGCTCAGTGCTGCAGCTTGCTGTGCCACCATGTATCCATACATTTAGTGGTGATGATGCCAGATTTTTCAGCTTTAACCCCTCCTCCTCGGCCTCTATGCCCTCCTCTGCTGAATTGTTCTATGAACCACAAGTACCCCCTAAGTGTTCAAGGGGCTATCCAATGAGTCAGGCTAAAAGGTGCCATGCACTGATTCAGCTGGTGTGTCTTGGGGACAGGAACCACACCAGAGCAGAGATACTTGCAGCTCTGCAGGGCCAGGCCCAGAGGTGGTTCATGCCACACCAGCTGGAGTCAGGAATGTCGTTGTGTGATAATGGCACAAATGTCCTGTCTGCCCTTAGACAGGGGAAGTTGACACATGTGCCATGCCTGGTACATGTCCTTCATTTGGTGTTGCAGCATTTCCTAAATAGGTACTCAGGGTTGGAAGATCTGCTAAAGCAGGCCAGAAGAGTCTGTATCCATTTCAGGCAGTTATACACAGCCAGTGCTTGGTTGGCTGAAATTCAGCAGGAATTCCACCTGCCCGTAAACCGCCAGATTTGTGACATGCCCACCAGATGGAACTCGACTTTGGCAATGCTGCATTGGCTGCACATGCAGCAATGGGCCATCAACGAGTTCCTGTGTGAGAATTGCACAATGACAGGCTCAGGCCGGCTAAGCATTTTTTCCCATGCCAATGGCTGCTGATAAAGAATGCATGTACTGTACTGTAACCATTTGAGCAAGCCACAAGGATGGTGAGCCGTGACAGTGCATGCATCAGTGACACAATCCCTCCTGTGTTCCTGCTGGGGCAGACTCTGCGTGGCATTATGGACAGGGCATTCGAGGCAGAGCAGCAGGAGGAAGAGGAGGACTTCCTTTCCTCTCAAGGCTCACTTTAAGCAGACACCATTATTTCTATGCCACAGAACACACAAGAAGAGAGGGAGGAGGAGGAGGACGAGGGGGATTCGGGCAGTTTTGGCATTGAAGCAGAAGAAGACATACGTCAAACAGTAGGAGATGGTTTGCATCTGCAAAACCCTTGAAGGTAGTACGTGGCTGGGAGGAGGCAGTTCCAGATACTATAATCTTTAGTGACCCCGAGGAGTCTGCTTCTCATGCCTCCGCAAATTTGCTGTGCATGGGCTCCCTCATGCTTCAAACCCTGTGAAAGGACCCAAGAAAACGTGCCGTAAAGGAAAAGGATCACTATTGGTTGACAACCCTCCTTGACCACCGTTACAAGGGGAAAGTCTCAGAACTCATTCCGTCCCCACAGAGAGGTGAAATCTCTTGAGGACACCTTAAAGAGGAAAAAATAAAAACAAATATATTGCGCTAATCAAAATAGAATACGTGAAAAATAAGTAGTGGTTAGGCAGCCAACATACCAGTGGATAAATGTATAAAAGTGAAAAAGAAAAAATGTAGCGCCAACCTGTAAGTAAAAATGCCCACCAGGTAACCCTAAGGTGGGTAGTGATCCCGCTAGGAAATATGGCTAAATCCTTAGCTTAACACACAGTGAAAAGGATCATAAATGCCTAGAGCTATACAACAGTTCACTCAGGGCTAAATATGAATACTTATAATGCAGTGATGAAACAAAATAACCAAGTCCTGTGAATCTGTATGGCTACAGATATGAACAAACCATAAATAGCACAAAAGTGAATAGTCCCATATATGTGTATAGGGGTGGTTCTTTATATCTCATAGATGTATGCAGATATTCCCTTCTGTTGGAAACAACACATCTTCAGATGGACATTCCTTGGCAAAATAGAAGAATAAAATACTCTTACCAGCTACCGTTGACCCACGTCTCACCATACGGTGGGTAGGTCTTCAAGGCTTGTATGGGCTAAACGCCCTCCAATGGCACCGATGGAGATAGAAATCCTTGTTACGATGCTTCAGATGGATCCCAAAGGGAAGCTAGTAATACTGGCCTCAGGAACGTCCCACAAGATGATATGGAGGGAGAACTCCAGGTTTCAGAGGGAATGAGAGAAAAAAGGAAGAGAACACCTCCTCATAGTGTAAAAAAATGTAATTTAAAATTTCAAAAACTCTCAAAAAGTAAAATATTACACAGCAGGAAGAGAGTCCAGCAAATACAAATGGGTAAATGAAAAAAATCCCAAAAGATAAAAATTCCACACAGCACATCAAGTAACCACAGCAAATCCAATATCAGGAAATCAGTTGCGCAGTGGTAATGTTTGGAGTCCAGTAAACCCGACCCGTTTCGTCCTCACAGACATCTACTGGGGCATGGAACTGTTCCATGCCCTGAAGTGAGTAAGGAGTTCTTGCTATTGGATTTGCTGTGGTTACTTGATGTGCTGTGTGGAATTTTTATCTTTTGGGATTTTTTTCATTTACCCATTTGTATTTGCTGGACTCTCTTCCTGCTGTGTAATATTTTACTTTTTGAGAGTTTTTGAATTTTTAAATTAAATTTTTTTACACTATGAGGAGGTGTTCTCTTCCTTTTTTCTCTCATTCCCTCTGAAACCTGGAGTTCTCCCTCCATATCATCTCGTGGGACGTTCCTGAGGCCAGTATTACCAGCTTCCCTTTGGGATCCATCTGGAGCATCGTAACAAGGATTTCTATCTCCATCTGTGCCGTTGGAGGGCGTTTAGCCCATACAAGCCTTGAAGACCTACCCACCGTATGGTGAGACGTGGGTCAACGGTAGCTGGTAAGAGTATTTTATTCTTCTATTTTGCCAAGGAATGTCCATCTGAAGATGTGTTGTTTCCAACAGAAGGGAATATCTGCATACATCTATGAGATATAAAGAACCACCCCTATACACATATATGGGACTATTCACTTTTGTGCTATTTATGGTTTGTTCATATCTGTAGCCATACAGATTCACAGGACTTGGTTATTTTGTTTCATCACTGCATTATAAGTATTCATATCTAGCCCTGAGTGAACTGTTGTATAGCTCTAGGCATTTATGATCCTTTTCACTGTGTGTTAAGCTAAGGATTTAGCCATATTTCCTAGCGGGATCACTACCCACCTTAGGGTTACCTGGTGGGCATTTTTACTTACAGGTTGGCGCTACATTTTTTCTTTTTCACCTTAAAGAGGAGTTTATCTAATGCTTTTCCCGCCTCTGATAGGTTACAGTGTCATGGAAAACGTAGTTTTGAGGCTTCTGTTGGTCAAGAGAGGAGCGGTGGAGAAAGCGGCCGCCTAAGTGATGCATTTCACAACTTTTTTAGTCTTCGCCGCAGAAGGCTGTCAGCTTCCACATCCCATCAGCAGCATCTGCATCACACAATTGAACTGCTGGGCTGCCATGCATCCAGTGTGCTTTCTGAAGGGTATTCAGTGCTGCTGGAGGTTTTGTTACTGATAGTAGAACGCGTCTGTCCACAGACTCAGTGGACCGTCTGACATTTATCAAAATGAATCAGTCCTGGATTACCAGCAGCTATAAAGACTCTGATGCCAATGATGCCAATGTGGCTGATTAAGTGTTTTTGGGATGTGGAATCTCTGTGGGTACTGATTTCATCTGGAAGAATTTTTTTTTTTTGGTGAAGGTTTCATGGGCACAATTAACACCCAAAGAAAGACCAATTATTCTGCACCTGTTTGACATATGCATATCCATGAAATTTTTGACAGCAAGACCAATTCTTGCTTTCATCAAGATTACCTCTATAAGGTTATGGTGTGAACGCGCCACCGACACCCAAAGACCAATTTTTCCTCACCTTGTTACTTCTATCCAAAGTCTGTGAAAGCGACACCAGAATTTATCCAAAACATCTCTAATCTTGTTCCCAGTGCACTACGTGGTGGGCGCATCATATAGACTGGCTCCCCAAGCTGTTCTTTACAAAATAAAGAGATCTTGCAGGGAATATTTCATTTTGGCTTTATAAATGCAATTATTTCTTCTTCAGGTTCTATACACAGTGCAAATGTGCCACTTTACAGGTAGACTAAGCCCCCCCCCCCAGACAATATATTGAAAATTAATTTTTAATTTTTATGCTTTCGCTTTAAGCATCAATAAATCACTGCTCATTTAAATTTTTTATTTTTGACAAACTTTTTTTAATTAATACTTGCCCCCCAGGGCAGTACCCAGACCCCCATTACCATTGTATGCTCAATTACTTGCATATAATTGGTCACTTTTGATTTTTCCAGTTTGAGTCCCATTCACTTCAATGTGGTTTGGTTCCGAACTTTCACGATGTTCAAACTTCTGGTGCAAACTGAACAGGGGGTCGTTCAGCCCATCCCTACTCAGCAGTCAGCAGCACAGAGGACAGAACTCCTCTGTCAGATCCTACGCTTCTCTGTGTAGCTGCGGAGAGGTTAATCTCTGACCCCTCCCCTGGTCTCAGCAGTTGGCAGCAGAGAATTCCTCCTACAGATCCTGCGCCTCTCTGTGCAGCCACAGCACCCCCTCGTCTCCTCCTTCCCTGGTGTTGGCATTCAGCAGACTCCGGCAGCTGACTCCAGCCCTTCTCTGGTCCTCCTTCAGACTCTGCACTTTTCAGCTCCCTCCCCCAGCTGCTTCCTGGCAACAGCACAAAGGGAGGTGCACTGTGATGTAAGGGAGGGTGGGGGACTCTTGACTTCTAGAGGTGAGGAGGCTCTTGACCTCTGATGTAAGGTGGAGAGGGGTGCTCTAGACATCTTGGCCCGGATTCACAAAGCACTTGCGCCGACATATCTCCAGATACGCCGCGTAAGTGCAAATATGCGCCGTCGTATCTATGCGCCGGACTCAGAAACTAAGATACGCCTGAAAATAGGCTTCATCCGACCGACGTAACTTGCCTACGCCGGCGTAGAGTGTGCGCATATTTACGCTGGACGTATTTGGAGCTCCCATTGATTTTCTATTCACATATGCAAATGAGGGAGATACGCCGATTCATGAACGTACGTCCGTCTGACGCAGTGCGCGTAAAGTCATACGTCCGGCGTAAAGTTATGCCCCATAAAGGAGGTGTAACTCAGCAGCATCCATGCAAAGGGAACACAAGCCGACGTATTTTATGTAGTTTACGTAGGACGTGAATATAACTAGGCGTAGGTTACGTTCACGCCGTAGGCAGTGATCCGGCGTATCTTAGGGAGTAGTTCCGACGTGATTCTAAGCATGCGCACTGGGATGCGTCCACGGGCGGCGCATGCGCCGTTCGTTATACGTATCTGTCTGGCGCTCGGCCCATCATTTGCATGGGGTCACGCCTCATTTGCATGGCTCACGCCCACTTCAACATAAGCCGGCTTGCACCTAGGAAACCCAGCGCAGTTTTGGCAGCACTGGCTTTGTGAATTCAGTGCTTGCCTCTCTGCGCTGCGTCGGCGTTGCGTAAAGGATATACGCTACGGCGGCATAAATGTGCGCCAATGTCTGTGAATCCGGGCACTAGTCTTTCAGATACAACTGACCCTTTGAGGGCAACTATAATGCTAATGTTGCACAAAATGAAATGGAGTTTGACACCCCTGATCTAGTTATAGTAAAGAAAAGAAAACACTATAAATCCCCTTTAACAAATGACAATAACAGTAGAGCTAGCTGATATATAGAGAATGGTGATTGGCCTATCCCATCTTTCCTGCAGGTGGAGACGTCATCGTGTGCTTTTGCTGGAGTCATTAAAGGTGAGTCGGGTTAGAGACTTTCTACTGTAACATTCCTCTGTATATGGGGGGGGGGGACTCTGTTATCTGTCAGGGGCGTGACCCCTTTTTATATAAAAACTGATTATTAAGCCTGATGAAGGGTCAGAGCCCTGATTCATATTTGGATTGATTTACTAAAATGTTATGTGAAACTAAGAGCTGACATCAGGAGGAGATGTCAGTAATGGCAGCCACCATATTTCCAGTAGAGGTTTCCTCTAATATGATTATCTGGATATATGAAAAGCCCTGTTACAAAATGTGTTTATCTTAAGATACAAAAAGTATTGGACTGAAAAAAACATGTAGGTGGGGATTTCAAATGTGCCCAAAAGTCGATCACTATATACCATAAACAAAATCAATATATTTTCATTTTTTCTCACAAAAACATTAAAAATAATGCAAGAAATATAATTTTCATAAAAGATATGTTATGTTGTACACAATACAATACAATCGCCATACAATACAATTATCTGCATCTGGATAGATCCCACAAGTTTTGGATTGGTGCATTTCGCCCAAGGTGTGGGCTTCTTCAGAATCCAATGTTCAATATTTCTAAACCTTATAGCAGATAAACAGTACAAACAGTATATCAGCTCCAAACATACTGTATATATACACACATTATAACATATACTGACATGTTCATTCTAATGAATTGAAAGGGAAGAAAGAAAGGGAGGCAGGATATCATTCAATCAAAATATATGTATCTACACAACAACAACAAATTGGTGGACAAGAGAAGGGAAAAAAAACTATATTATATAAAATAAAATGGGGGGGGGCAAGAGAAGTGTGAAGGACCATACAGATTCAGCATATTGGGGGGACAAGAGGCTACAAAACCAGGGAGGAACCATATAACTGGTAGTTTGTCTTACCTCTAAAACAATATCCAGGAAAAAATGTATAATAAGGTGTATTGTAGGCGTACACTAAAGGATCTGAGAAATGCTCATGAGCCTCTATATGTACCAGTGAGACATAGCTCCTCCCCTCCTCCCATCCCCCATTTCACGCCTTGCAAGTCGCAGTCAAACAACCACAAGCGTGCACGTGGCGAGACGTTCCTCCATTCTCACTGGTACATATTGAGGCTCAAATGCGCCTCTGGTTTGCGGCATCGCCACTTTGGACCTACCACATGGTCGACCCTACAGGTGCTCCTAATCACAATTGGTAAGTGGGTTGGGACCCAAAAATCGATCTGATTTTCGTGTCCCGCTGTATTGGATCCTTTATGTGGACTTATACATATAACTTTTGTGGCACTCGGATCTCTCTAGTTGATGGTTGATAGTTCCTCTCTATCCCTTCATTGTTGTATTTCACTTTCTTGGTAAGTCAGGGCACTTGTACTCTTGATAGTTTTGGTTGCGCATTTGGATGCCTACACATACTAACACCTTACTATCTATTTCTCTACTATTATCTCTGCTTACTAGATGCCTGTTTCCTGATGGCGATCCCATTCCTAGTTTTTGATCTAGACACCATAGACACATAGCTGGATTCAGTTAGATCAGCCTAACGTTAGGCAGGCGTAGCGTATCTCATATACGCTATGCCGCCGTAAGTTAGAGAGGCAAGTGCTGTATTCACAAAGCACTTACGTCCTAAGTTACGGCGGCGTAGCGTAAATATGCCGGCCTAAGCGCGCCTAATTCAAATTGTGAAGAGGTCTGCGTGTTTTATGCTAATGAATCGTGACCCGACGTGATTGACGTTTTTAACGAACGGCGCATGCGCCGTCCGTGGACATATCCCAGTGCGCATGCTCCAAATTACGCCGCAAAGACTTATTCGTTTTGACGTGAACGTAAATTACGCCCAGCCTCATTCACGGACGACTTTCGCAAACGACGTAAACATTTTTAAATTCAACGCGGGACCGACGTCCATACCCAAAGTTCCACCCAAATTTGGAACTTCCTCTTAACCCACTCCTCTCCCCCTTACATGCCACATTTGGCATGTAATTTTTTTGGGGGGGGAGTGGGGGCTTCAGCACGAGTGGGACTTCCTGTCCCACTTCCTCCTTCCTGTAGGCGACTAAGCTTAATCGCCTTCAGGAAGTGGCTGCTGTAGGCGATCGCCTAGGACACGTCACAGGTCCTAGGCGATCTCCAGGCCAATTACACGCCGCTCGCGCATGCGCAGTGCCGCTCGCGCATGCGCAGTGGGTGCCCGGCCGTGAAGCCGAAAGCTGTCACGGCCGGGTTCCCACACTGAAAATGAAGACGCCGGCCGGGGAGGGGGGGAGAGGAGCGGAGCCCCGGCCGGCGCGTCGCTGGAGCGCTGGAGCAGGTAAGTGCCTGTTTATTAAAAGCCAGCAGCTACACTTTTTGTTGCTGCTGACTTTAAATAAACATACAAATGGCTGGAACTCCCCTTTAACATTGGCTGCGCCATCTTTTTGGTGGACTAACTTTAGGCCAGAAAACGCCTTACGTAAACGGCGTATCTTTACTGCGATGGGCAAGCGTACGTTCGTGAATAGGCGTATCTCGCTGATTTACGCATTCTAGGCGTAAATCAGCATACACGCCCCTAGCGGCCGGCCTAAATAGACAGCTAAGATACGACGGCGCCCTACTTTCTGCTTTCAAGCAATGCATCCAGCTTCTTCCCAGCAGCAGCATAAGGAAAGGGGGGGGTGCACTCTGATGTAAGAACTCCACTTCTGATGGTGGGGTGGCTCTTGACATCTAATGTAAGGGGAGGGGATGCGCTGGACATCTAATCTTACAGATACAACCGGCCCTTTTGAGGACAATCATAATGCTGATGTGGCCCACAATGAAATTGAGTTTGACACCCCTGCTTTAGGGTGTACGCCTACAATACACCTTATTATACATTTTTCTTGGATATCGTTTTTGGAGGCAAGACAAACTACCAGTTATAGGGTTCCTCCCTGTTTTTGTAGCCTCTTGTCCAGGGCCATCTTAATAGCATCAAGGGCCCCTGGGCAGAGTAATGCTCTGGGGCCCCTACAATGATGACAGTGCAGGTAAACAGACATTAAGTAGGTAGGAGGCAGACTGCCTCCCCTTTGCATCTATCACTCTCAGTGCCACCATTGGGGCAGCGTGGGCTCAAGGACCAGCTGCTTTAGAGAAAGTGCAGGGCCCCCCCATACAGCTGGGGCCCCTGGGCAGTGCCCATGTGTGCCCTCTCATTAAGACTGCCCTGCCCTTGTCTCCCCAATATGCTGACTCCTTCAGACTTGTCTTGCCCTCTCCCTCTCCCTCCCCCTGCCCCTTTCCCCCATTTTATTTAATATTTCATTATTTTTTTTTCATTCGCTTTTCTACCAATTTCTTTCTTCCCTTTCGATTTATTAGAATGAATATGTCCATGCTATAATGTGTGTGTGTGTATGTATGTATGTATGTATGTATACATATATGTTTGGAACTGATATATTGACTGTACTGTTTATCTGCTATGAAGTTTTGAAATATTGAAAATGGGATCTTGAAGAACCCTGCACCTTGGACGAAACATGTCGATCCAAATCTTGTGCGATCTATCCAGATGCAGATAATTGTATTGTATGGCGTACAACATAACATATCGTTTATGAAAGTTATATTTCTTGCATTTTTAATGTTCTTGTGTGAAAAAATAAAAATATATTGATTGTATTTATGGTACATAGTGATTGACTTTTGGGCACATTTAAAATCTCATCTTCCAGTGTCTCTCCCCCCCCCCCCCCGCTCCTTGGGGAGACCTGGGACACACTTCTTTCCTTCTAATCTGTGTTCAGTCCTCAGTCCTCAGGGTCCAATACTGACAGTCAATACTGACAGTCCCCGTGTATCTGTTGGGTCATTCATTGTCCTGTCTATTCCACAGGTGTGACCACAGGTGTGACCTGCAGCTCCTTGATTCCGTAAGTATAAAGATCTGCACTTCTGACACCAAAAATACTTTACTGATGGAAGCCAGCTCTCCGATGTTCTGTGATGTTCTGTACAAGGGTTACTTGTATTTCTTCTATATCCCCAAAATATTTTAGAGTCAAATATGTGTTTATTGCTTTTCAACATATTAATACAACACATACAATTGTCAGATGCCCATAACATTGCAATTCACACTGTCTAAAACACTGTGTGACGCGTCCCCAACGCAAATCCAAACAAATCTCCGCCATTACCAGGCAACTAACGATATGTTATACAGAAGAGCAATGAGGGCCAGTGAAATAAAAGTTATTAGGACAACATCTGACCACTAAAAAAGAGAAAGGGAGAAAAAATAGTTAGAAAGAGAAGATGAGAAAAGAAGAAGAGAGGGAGGGGAAGAAAAGTGGGGGTGGGGGAGAGAAAGGTGGACCGAGCAGACCACAACATGTCATCCTAAAAAAAATATATGTGGTCTAAACATCAGGGCTGGCCTCGAGGAGTTAGCAACGCCTTTAAGGAATCTGAGGTAGAGTAGTCGATCCATAAGAGCCACAAGGTCTTAAATATATCATAAGTGTCATTAGCTAAGGCCAGCATTTCCTCCATGCGCATGATTTCGTTGACTACAGAAACCCATAAGGATAGGGGAGGGGTAGTAGTAGTAGCCGACAGAAAGAAGCGTAACAAGGTGCCTTTCTGGGAAGCTATGGAGCCAGGTAGCATGGACAGTAAAGCTATTTCCATTTGAGGGCATCAGGGGTTGGTCATAGAGCCTGCTGTATACGGCAAAAAACTGAGACCAAAGGGGCTGAACGGCCGGACACTTCCACCAGATATGGAGATAGCTACCGTCTGCCGAGCCGCATCTCCAACACAAAGGGGGTAGAGACGGAAAAATGTTATGCAAAGAGTGAGGATCCCTGTACCACCGGGAGAGGAGCTTAAAGTTTTTCTCCTGGGAGTAACAGGAGACAGAGAATTTGTTTGTAAAGTAGTACAACTTCTGCCAATCCAGCATATGAAGTTCCTTTCCTAGATCCGTGGACCACTTCCTTGTGTAAGAGGGAGGTTTATCATGTATCAATGCGTGTTGCAGTGTGTACATGGAGGAGAGCAAATGTCTTGGTGTTTCTGAGAGAGAGCACAGCTGTTCAAATCCCGTTAGTGGTCTGTGTATCTGGGACGAGGAGAAAAGGTCAGAACAGAAGAAGGACATGCATAGGGTGTGAGTCAATTGCCTTGGTCACTGGGCAGTATGGGATAGCCGGAAACGGGGTGCACAAAGGAACTCGCTATGGGGCAAGTGTAGCGGGAGTATGGCCCCACCGAGCGTGAGCCTATGCCTTGAGGTAATGTGGGATGGTCAAATAGGGATGTGAGTGGTGAAGGGTCAGTGGATAATAATGAGAGCAATCCCTCTTGTACCATAACTGTAGGGCAGCTAATGTCAACAGGGAATTATCAGAAATTAACGGTAGGTGTTGCCCATACCCCCAAAGCAAGGCCCGGAGGTTATGAACGGACAGGTCCTGTTCCACCATAGTGGATGCTTTAGGGAAGGGGTGGAGGACCATAGTGGACGCTTTAGGTAAGGAGGAGGAGGATCATAGTGGACGCTTTAGGGAAGGGGCGGGGGAACCATTCCAAAACCCTGGATAACAATGCTGCTCTATGGCATAACTCAAAGTTGGGTAGGCCCACCCCACCCCAGGTTTTGGGGTATATGATCAGAGTGTGCCGGATGCGGGACATGCTTTGGTGCCAAATGAAACGTGGGAAAGTGATTTATAGAACCCAGGGGAAAACCCATCAGGGCCTGGGCATTTGCCAGATTTTAAGCCCTTAATAGCAGTAATGAATTCCTCTACTGTCAGGGGATTATCCAATTTAGTGGCCTGTTCAGCGGTTATCTGGGGCAAGGCCATTTCCGAAATATAAGCCTTCATGGCGGATAGGCAAGAGTCTCCCGTCTGGGCTAGCGCGGTCTGTGAGGGTAAGTTATATATGTTGGAGTAATATCGTCGAAAGGCATCTAAGATACCCTTTGTGTTGCTACTTTTTTGTTGGTCAGTAGTACAAATATGTTGGAAGGGTCGGCGCATGGGGCGGGGGTGAAGAACTTTCGATAAATGTTGGCCGCATTTGTTGGCCAACACATAGTGTCGGTTATGTCCCCGATCCCTGGCTATGAGGAAGTTAGCATCGAGAAGGCGGAGGAGCTCTCTGCGAGCATTGGAAAGGTCAACATATGTAACCGGATCTATGTTACGTTTGTGTGCCGTCTCAAGTGTATTTATAACGGACAGGAGTCGGGCTATGTCCGCCGTCCTGGCCTTTTTAAGGCGAGAGCCATGTTGTATGAGAGTCCCTCTAATCACACATTTGAGGGCCTCCCATTTGGTCAGAGGGTTAGTGTCATCTGAACAGTGGTCTCGGATAAAGTTCTGGATCGCCAGTTCAACATCCGTGACACACAAGGGGTCAGTCAACAAGTTGTTATTCATACGCCACGAGACCTTTTTTACGTGAGGTCGGGGGGTGAGCTACGTTAAGGTGAGCGGGGGCATGATCAGACCAGAGTATGTTGCCCAAAGATGCCTTAAGCGGGATGTCAAGTAGGGATTGGGAGATTAGGAAGTAGTCAATGTGACTATAGGAATTGTGGGCCACGGAATAACAGCTGTAATCTCTCTCAAAAGGGTGCTGTACTCTCCAGACATCCACCAATTGTGCGGAATGTAGGAGTGATTTTATGTGTGTAAGAGCGGTGTGGGATATGGATGACTTACCTGAGGAAGTGTCCACGGCTGGAGAGAGGGCCACATTGAGGTCACCACCAAGAATGAAACAGGAGAGCAACTTTTTCAAAACCCCCAGGTAGGAAGCTCCCTTGGTCTAGGTTCGGACCGTACACATTAGCCACTGTAAAAACTGAAGAGTTAGATTTCAATTTAAGGAACAGGTATCGGCCCAGGGGGTCAACAAAAGAATCTAAGACCTGGGGGTGGAAAGATTTGTGAAAAGCTATGGACACTCCCCTGGACTTAGACTGCGGTTTGTGCTGTGATCCCATTGGTGGTAATGGGGGTTAGTAAGGGTCGGAATAGTCGAGCTTTAAAAATGAGTCTCCTGCAGCAGCAGGATCTTGGTTTTGGCCTTGTGGAAATGGTAAAGGATCTGGCTATGCTTCTCAGGAGTATTGAAGCCCCTGCAGTTAAAGGAAGATAATGTTATGTGATCAAGCGGCATCATTGCAACATCGATAGAGGGGGCGAAGCCAATCCACATGAATGTCAAGGCCCGTCCGGTCCAGGCGAAAACAAAGAAAGAAGGGAAAGGAGTGGGAGGGGGAAGGGTGACAGAGCGTAGATGGAAAAGAAAAGAGTGAGAGCAGGGAAGGCAAGTGAATATCAGCTCCAGGAAGAGGGGGATCTGAATGTTAGTACCGTGGAAGAAGGAAGTCATCAGATAAAACAGAGAGGAATGGAGAAGCAATAAGCCACTAGGCATGAGTTAAAAAACATAACATTTCTAAGCTATAAAATAGACTAGAACAAAAAAGGTACAGTGCTTGCATAAGCACTATCGGTCCTAAGGGGGGAAATGTAGTAGGCACCCAGAAAGGTCGAGCGCCCCCCCCACATCTACCAGAGGTCACATAAAAAAACCTAAGAGGTCCCACAGGGTAGGCAATATGGCTGGGAACAAAAGCCAAAAGTAAAAAACAAAAATAGATACCGTATTTATCGGGGTATAGCGCGCTCCCGCGTATAGCGCGCACCCCTAAAGTTGCTCGAATTCCTGTGGAAAAAAAGATGTTTTGTACTTACAGTTTTGGTGTCTTGCGCGGCATCCATCGGCGGCCTCGTCGGGTCCGGCGTCCGTCTGCGGCTTCGGGTGTCCTCTTTGTCGGGTCCGTCGTCCTTCTGCGGCGTCCTCGAGTCCTTCCCGCTCATTTCCCGCGCCGAGTTTGATTACTGCGCCGACATATACCGAGCACAGTACACTCGTGTATCGTCGGGCAGGCTCGGCAACTCTCGCGCTGACGTCCTGTACGCTCAGGACGTCAGCGCGAGAGGCGCCGAGGCTGCCCGAAGATACACGAGTGTACTGCGCTCGGTATATGCCGGCACAGTATTCAAACTCGTGGCGGGAAAGCGGGTATCGGCGTATACCACGCACCCACGATTTTGCCCTGATTTTCAGGGCTAAATAGTGCGCGGTATACGCCGATAAATACGGTAAGTCTCTTCAGCTCAATCCCTTTTTGTGTAAAGATCATCAAGACATCCGGCTCTTCAAATCTCGGATGGTGAGGGGTGCAAGTCCTGTGCCCAAACAATGATAATCGACCGTATGTCAGGGTAGTAATGGGCAAACAATAGAAACCATAGGTGAGTCAGTCTTCCGGCGATCTCTAGGGTGAAGCTCTGGGGCGTTTGCCCTTGCTGGCCTTCTGCCATTGTGGGTGGAAAAGAAAGACTCGGAGTGGTGGACGGGAGGGGCCAGTCCGGTAAGGAAACCTGAGGTAGCTCCAGCGTGCCCAGGAACCGTGGCAAGTCCCAGAGGGTGCGAAAGAGGGCTGTCTTCCCCTTGTGTTGAACTCTCAGCTGGAAAGGGAACCTCCACTGATACCTAATGTAAGCAGTTTAAATCCACACCAGACCCCTTATCTGAGCACGTAACCTGGCCAGCCGCAGAAAAGAGAGGGGGACGAGAGAGTGCCCCCCTTCCTGAACCATACTCGTCCACATGCCCTCAACATGGGGAGGATGTCCCCATGTTGATGGTGACAAGAGCCTCATCCCCACAACCCTTGCTCGGTGGTTGTGGGGGTCTGTGGGCGGGGGGCTTATCAGAATCTGGAAGACCCCTTTAACAAAGGGGACACCCAGATCATGCCCCCCCTATGTGAATTGGTAATGGGGTACATTGTACCCCTACCATTTCATGAAGGAAGTGTAAATAGTTGTAAAAAACACACACACACATCATGGAAAAAAGTCCTTTTATTAAAAAAATAAAAAATCCAGCGGTGGTAATCCACTCTCGGTCCCGGCTCTCCGCTCCAACGTTGATGGTATCCAGCGACAGGTGATCTCCTCTCAGGTCCAGCGATGAGAAGATCATCCGGGATCCAGAGCGCAGCATCACCGGCCGCCTGTCTCCACCGGAGCCGACAATTCATTATAGCCGCGACTCATTTTTAAATGACTTTTTTTCCTTCAGAAATTACACTTTGTGCAGAGACAGTTCTAAGTACGGGAAACATGCAATATTTCACATGCTTACTTTTCACCCCCCTAGGTGCGAAATTTAAAGGAATATTTCACTTTTATTATTTCACTTTTAGCATTATTAAATTCACTGCTCCTGAAAAAACTTCTGTTTTTAAAACTTTTTTTTGCATTAATACATGTCCCCTGGGACAGGACCCGGCTCCCCAAACACTTTTTAGGACAATAACTTGCATATTAGCCTTTAAAATTAGCACTTTAGACTTCTCCCATAGACTTTAACAGGGTGTTCCGTGTCTTTTCGAATTTGCCGTGAACACCCCAAATTATTCGTTGTTCGCTGAACAGGCAATGTTCGAGTCGAACATGAGTTTGACTCGAACTCGAAGCTCTTCCCTAGTTGTAACTTGGCACAGACTAAATAGCAGTTCCCTTTATAATATATTGAGACCAAAGACCCTCTTCAGCGGTAAAATGTGGCTGTTTTTGGATTGTATATATTGGTTATTGTTATGGTTTCATTAAATGACTGCTTTGGCAAAATAAACTCATGTCACACAGTCTGTGTTTTTATTGGGAAAATTCTGGCCCAGTAATTGATGAATCCATCAATCATGTATCCAGCTTGTCCCACCAGACCCCTTACAAGCTGTTTTGTTTAGGGCATTTATTTATGTATTTCTCCTTATTTATATGTTTTTATGCCTTGTTCTATGTTGTGTCCTCTTTCTCCAGTGTGCTGTCAGGGTCATCCTTAGGAATCATCATGGGTTTGCTGGTGCTGATACTTCTGGTTCTGGTGTGCCTTTCCGTGGTCTATTTCACTCCATGGATGAAGCAGAAACTCCTCAGAGAACGTATCTGATATTATCCAGTGATATACACAAGTAAAAAATTCCCTTATGCCAGAATAAAATATAGAATTAAAACTATTTCCATGTATTCGATGGCTGGAAGTACTACACATGACCGCTCCCTGCTGGACATCATTGGAAGTGACAACACTGAAGGTCATATCTGAGAAGACTAATGTCATCTACTGGGGATCTTTTCCAAATCAGATCTGAAGATTTGGGGATCCCACCTCAATATGGAAATGTAATTCCTTGTGTGTAGGTGACACTGCTGGGCAGATCAGTAACTGAGTGGGTGGTGCTCTTGCCTTGCGGTGCTGAGGTCTCCTCCAAGGACTGTGCCCAAATATTAATAAAATATAGGACATGCCGAATGTTTGTGGATGTGAATAGTTCAAAGGCATTTCCTGTGTTATGCAGGTTTATGCACCATGGAAAATCCCTATTCAGAATGTTTTCTGCCACTTTTCTTAATAAATTAAATTCATCATTTAAAATAAAATATAACATTTATAATTTAGAAATAATCTGCAAATAAAAAATGATGTAAAGTGCAAAAAAAAAAAAATATTGCATATACATAAGTGTGGAAGACACCCTCATTGTAAAATCAAATGACCGGTTATGGTCATCCCGAATGACGTGGCCCTGGAGTCTTTGTAGAACTGTAGAGAGGACATAGTAGAGGTAGGTGGCTTTGGTATGAGTGGCTCAGAACAGACACTAAACATGCAATCCTAAATCTCTTGGATCAGAATTCATAACAAAGTTTTAGCAGCAGGTGGTTAGAAAATGACAGATGCTGTCCAATAACCAACCAATGACCATTTCTAGCAATGTCCAATGACTAGCAATGTCCAATGACCATCTCTAGCAATGGCCAATGACCAGCTCTAGTAAAGTCCAATGACCAGCTCTAGCAATGGCCAATGACCAGCTCTAGTAAAGTCCAATGACCAGCTCTAGCAATGTCCAATGACCATCTCTAGCAATGGCCAATGACCAGCTCTAGTAAAGTCCAATGACCAGCTCTAGCAATGTCCAATGACTAGCAATGTCCAATGACCATCTCTAGCAATGGCCAAAGATCAACTCTAGCAACTCTAATGACTAGCAATCCAATGATCAGGTCTAGCAATGGCCAATGACCAGCTCTAGTAAAGTCCAATGACCAGCTCTAGCAATGTCCAATGACTAGCAATGTCCAATGACCATCTCTAGCAATGGCCAAATATCAACTCTAGCAACTCTAATGACTAGCAATCCAATGATCAGGTCTAGCAATGGCCAATGACCAGCTCTAGTAAAGTCCAATGACAAGCTCTAGCAATGGCCAATGACAAGCTCTAGCAATGTCCAGTGACCATCTCTAGCAATGGCTAATGACCAGCTCTAGTAAAGTCCAATGACCAGCTATAACAATGTCCAATGACCAGCTCTAGTAAAGTCCAATGACCAGCTATAACAATGTCCAATGACCAGCTCTAGCAATGTCCAATGACCAGCTATAACAATGTCCAATGACGAGCTCTAGCAATGGCCAATGACCAGCTCTAGCAATGTCCAGTGATTAGCTCTATCAAAATGAAAGGGAAAAGTGTAATGGTCACTATGAGGGAACCACAGAAAGTTCTACAGTCACACTCTTCATATATGGGGCCCTATTTGGCTTATTTTGTAAATTCATTTTTTTATAGAAGGTGATCAGCAAAAGATGATGGTTGCACTGTGATCATCTGATTGTCACTAGAGGAAGCACCTACAAATGTTGTTTATAGGTACTTATATAGTGCCATCAATTTAAGCAGCACTTTACCTATACATTGTACATTCACATTGGTCCCTACCCTCAAGGAGCTTACAATCTAAGGTCCCTTACATACATTCATACATATACTAGGACCAATTGTAGACAGGAGCCAATTAACTTACCAGCATGTCTTTAGAGTGTGGGAGGAAACCGGAGTACCCGGAGGTACATGACCATATGACAACCATATTACCAGCAACTAGGGATGAGCTTCAGGTTCAGGTCAAGCATCAGTTTGAGGTGAACCCAGCTAGTAGGCCATTTGTGAACTCACCAAACTAATACATTTTACCACCTGTAAACATTGGGGGTTTAGCTTAAGTGGTAAATGCGATTGTTAGCGAGTCCACAGCAGCCAGTTGTAAGATTTAAGGGCATGGCAGCCCATTTTTATTAAAGGGAAACAAAATAAAAAGTCCATTCATAGGATTCCCACGCAGGGGTTCTTCTCCAATACAGTTCACAAACACAAAATGCCAAGCTTGCTGGCTCCTAGGCTTACTTCAGCCTGGCTGTACCTGTTAAACCTTGGCCCACTCCTGGCCTCAACAGGATTCTCCAGTCTGTTGTCTCCCCGACTTCAGGACTTCCTTCAGCCCCTCTTGGACTCACTAGCCACCCCAGGTCTACTAGCCTCTCAGTCCATCGGCAAAGTCCCCCCCACACAAGGGATGTAGTCTTGCAGGGTAGACAGACAGCTCCCCACACACAGGTCTGCCTTGCAGCAACAGACAGCTGCACACACTCCACCTTCCTCTCCACTCTGTTCTCCCCAGTACCTGATTATATTGGCTGTTTTCACCTGAGCACCCAACCTGCTGGCTATTCCCAAGACCTGGACACAGGGCCGGAGATCCCATCCCGCCCAAGTCTCTGCAGGATCTCCAAACCACACAGCCCCATTCAAACTTAGCAAAACCCGGAGAAAGCTGCCAAAACAGTTTTCTCCGTTTTAAAGTTATGCCGTGAAGTTCTGCTGTCCACTGACATGCAGACTCTGTGTCCGTTTTTCCTGCGTTTTTATGGTGACCGGGACCCTGACTATTACATATCCCCCCCCTTTGTTTCGAACCCGAAGGGGGCGGAACACCAGCACACGTCATTAGGGTTGGGACACCTCTGTGCCGGCTGTCAGCCGCGTAGGTCCAACCCTTTTTTCGGGTGCGCTTCCAGGTAAGTCCTACCCTGACTCTCCATGGGATCCCACTTTTTTCTATCCTACGCTTTCTCCCTCTTCTGGGGTTCCTGGGCTTATTTGCTTTTCTCAGGGGAACACTGCCTTTCCTGATACCCTCCTTGATATAGGGAACCTGTTCCTAATACTTTTCCTGATGGGGAACCACCCTTTCTCTCAGTGACACCAGATTTTCCCATTACAACAGTTTTTTTTGGTTTAACAACTTGTCTGAGGTTACCCATGGCAATTAAACCCTCGTTAGCAGTACCGACCATTAGCAGATCACCAATTATGAGATCCCAACTTCCGATACCATGACTGCTTTTTTCATAATTTGTTAGGACCCATCCTGAGGAGAGACCACACATAGGCAAGTGACTATGCTCCACGGAACGATCACCAAGCTCCGCCTCACATGCTGTCCAACGCTCGATGGGTGGCTGTCCTAACAAATTACACTGACCCAAGCCCAAATCATTCCTTACGGCGACAATGCCAACTGGTGTGTGCATTACCTTGCTACAGAAACCAATTCCTTCATCAGCTTCTCCCACAGTGTCTCCGGGTACTTTAATTTGTACCTTGGTGCGACTGACAGGAAAAATCTCTGCTATTGCCACGTCCATTTCGGTCCCTTCCTTCATGTGAAGTCTAGCGGGTGAGGCAGTGTCCGTGCCCTCTACTAACCACCGCTCAGCCGCACTTTGGACTGCATCAGCAGAAATTTCCATAGTCACCGCATCAGGCGGAGAGACTTCTGATGTTTTCAAGCGTTCTGAGCGCCTTCCATCCAAACCGGTAACCGGAAGCACCCTCTCAGAGAACCTTGAGACCATCTGCCACACTGCTAACAAATATGGTACCAACAAGTTTCTCTTGTGAATAACATCAAACATAGCCTGTACTACTTGGCTCCATCTAGTGGTACTACGCAGCACCACCTTGTCCGACCACGGTGGAGACACCCAAGTGTACAGCAAATTGCCTTTTTGGACTTCAAGCATTTTCAACAATACATTAGTCAACTTAATGCGACCCACGTCTACATACAAGACCTTTCTAGGGACTTTTCCATTATCAATGACGTGGAGGGGCTCATCCACTGAAGCTGGAAAGGTAGAGACATTTATAGCGACCTCCACCTCACTGACGGTATCGCTCTTCACAGCCTGGTGCTCAACTGGAGCGCCGTCAGATGTACATATAACATTTAGCCCTTCTGTCACAGCATCAGGGAGCCGCTGCAGGTCATAAGTTATATTGCCATTTTTGCACTCACTATTTTCCAGCGGTTGAGCTGCGGATAACACAACTGCCATGCATGCGCCCTTAACCGGTCCTTCAGACTGGAGGGGATCAATCTCTGCAGGGGCCAACATGCCCTTGGTCACAGGCCAGCCTGTAGTCCCTCCGTTGGGCATAGCAGGTGTTATGTCCACATCTGTGTTACCCAACCTAGCCTTATCCAGCATGGCTAGCAATTGTTTAGCCCAGCTGTCCCAGTTAGTGGTACTTCCCTGACAGGCATTCTGCAGCGCTGCACCCCCTGTTCCAAGAGGCACCAAAGGAACCTGGGTCTCATTACCCAATACAGTACATTTGTCATCGCTATACGCATCACATTGTACAAGCACAGTTTCACTTATGTCACATTGGGACGATGCTTCGTCGCAAACCACAGGGTGCAATACCCCATTTTGACCATATTGTTCTGGTGGCGCTACCAGCACATCCTGCTTTACACTACTAGCTTTTACAGTATGAATACATTTTTCACCAAATTGGTCACACACCAGGCGGGTGGTCTGCCCCCACACACTCTCATTGTGTGGTGCAGTCCCTCCTTGTTCCCCCAGAGTAGTACCAGAGCGTTCCTGGACAACCTCCAGTTCCAACACAGGGAGACCCCATGAGACTTTCCTGGACAATCCTGCGCTTCTGGTTGTCATGGGAGATATCCTACTTCCATCATTGGTAGCAAACACATTTCCAACATTAACACTTTTGTCAGTATAACCATCAGCATTTTCATTACGTTTAGACATAATTTCTACTTTTGTGGATTGTCCATTACCCACCACAGCCTGTGAGCCTCTCCTCACAGAACCCTCTATATTTAAAGGGGAATATTTTGCTCTTTGCGCAGCTCCATAGCTGACCTGGGAAACGCTCTGCTTCATCACTGCAAGCTCATTGGAGGTTTCCCTGGGCAACTCTGCAGCACCTGTCACTAGGGAACATGGCACAAAGACACTTTTGGTCACCCCTAGCTCAACTTTCCCAGCACTCTGCTGGATTATAGCAGGCGCATGCACAGTCCCCATGTCCATTTGAGTCTTTAACCTTGCCGTCAGCTGGGCTTCACCATATGCCATACCACTGCTCTGGGTAGCACACTGCAGCAAGTCTATGTCCATTTGTACTGCGGATCTCCCCACTGGACATACTCCCACTTCACTGGGATCAGAATAATAAACTGAAACAGTCTTACCATTTTCAGTGGCTGGCATCATAGTCTTCACTTGAGTGCGCCGTCTCTTATCTGCGGTGTCTCCATAGGCTGCATCTTTCATGTGGTCATGGAAAAACACTGCAGCCTTTTCAGACCCACCAACACCCCCTGCATGTAACACAGGATCCCTGTTGCTAAAGGTAACAGCAGACCAGCACTCCAAAGATGGTTGGCTACACCGATGGACACTCATGCTCTCCTGAGCCATTACTTGATTGGTGCTTTGCTGTCGCAGGGACGCCTCTCTCGTTGCTATGGGTGATGACCTCCCTTTGCTGGGGCATTGCTGGCGGCCCATGATGCGATGGAACTCTCCTCTAAGAAGGATTTCCTCTTTAAACTGGCAGTAGTCATCCTGGTCACCGTCCATCAAATGGTAAACCGATCGGTACTCTACCCGTAATAAAGTTTGCAGCAAACTTTGGCCACTGATCTCTAGGCCATTTCCTCCTTACAGCGACTTTTTCAAATCTTTCTAGGAAGTCTCCAACCTCCTCTGTAGGTAGCATGGGTTGCATGTAATCAGAGGCCACTATCTCAGCCCTTTGCACCACATCCGACTCTTTAGTCTGGTTCCACTTGGACCACTCATTCACAGTCTTATACACCACTGGCCCCTCATCTGTGTTGCTATGGGCAACCACTCTCCATCCTGGCCTTTGGTCAGCCTCTCTTCTGGCACAGAACACAGGCTTCCCTCCGCTGGATCCTGTCTTAAGCTGTGTCGCTTTCACACTTTTTGCAACAGCTGCTGGTTTAACTGCAGCAGTGTTGCCAGGGGCAACAACACCTCTCTCCCAGGTATGGACATCCGGCAGCTCTCTCTTTGTAGCGAAGGTTGGCTTGCCTTCCACTTTAGCTTGGTCCATTCCTGCCAGGTGCCGCTTGCACCAATCCACTGCAGATTCAAACGCTGGTGGATGCTCCACACTAGCAGTCACATATGCACTCATTGCAGCAGTGTTGTTAGGGACAACAGCAGCCCTCTTTTCCCTTGAAAAAATTTGTTCAAGCATGTATGGGGTTCTATCAGGCGGTAACAACCCCTCCAGCCACAGAGCTCTATCTCTGGCTTCAGCAAGAATCGCCTTTTTTTTCTGTTTTGACCGCCCCATCCTTGCGGTGTTGCACACAGCAACCAGTAACACAGTTCACGCAGAGAGAGGAAAGAAAAAAATGCAATTTTCTTTTCACAGGTACACAACCTGCATGCAACACAGTCCTGCTGTTTGCCTGGCTGCCCCACAAAGCTAGCAGCAGTTCCCGATGCGACTCACCACAGGAGCAGGGACCCGGATTCCACCGTTCTAGATGCCCGCTGAATCCACCACTGTAAACATTGGGGGTTTAGCTTAAGTGGTAAATGCGATTGTTAGCGAGTCCACAGCAGCCAGTTGTAAGATTTAAGGGCATGGCAGCCCATTTTTATTAAAGGGAAACAAAATAAAAAGTCCATTCATAGGATTCCCACGCAGGGGTTCTTCTCCAATACAGTTCACAAACACAAAATGCCAAGCTTGCTGGCTCCTAGGCTTACTTCAGCCTGGCTGTACCTGTTAAACCTTGGCCCACTCCTGGCCTCAACAGGATTCTCCAGTCTGTTGTCTCCCCGACTTCAGGACTTCCTTCAGCCCCTCTTGGACTCACTAGCCACCCCAGGTCTACTAGCCTCTCAGTCCATCGGCAAAGTCCCCCCACACAAGGGATGTAGTCTTGCAGGGTAGACAGACAGCTCCCCACACACAGGTCTGCCTTGCAGCAACAGACAGCTGCACACACTCCACCTTCCTCTCCACTCTGTTCTCCCCAGTACCTGATTATATTGGCTGTTTTCACCTGAGCACCCAACCTGCTGGCTATTCCCAAGACCTGGACACAGGGCCGGAGATCCCATCCCGCCCAAGTCTCTGCAGGATCTCCAAACCACACAGCCCCATTCAGACTTAGCAAAACCCGGAGAAAGCTGCCAAAACAGTTTTCTCCGTTTTAAAGTTATGCCGTGAAGTTCTGCTGTCCACTGACATGCAGACTCTGTGTCCGTTTTTCCTGCGTTTTTATGGTGACCGGGACCCTGACTATTACACACCATAGCAACCAATTACCAATAATGCACTTCCTGTCTTTGAATTTTGGTCAGATGGCTTAGAAGGCCCATCAAGGGGGAGTATGGATAAGCCAGCCCATTCCCTATAAAGGGTTGGGTTCCCAGTAGCCATTTTGACAATGTGTTTTATCTGTGATCGGGAAAGCGTAGGGAGTGCTGCTGATTAGGTGAACGGGCACAGATTTGGATGTGGATTCCAATTCAAATTGTTTTATCAGCAACAGGTGATGAGTTTTGATACTAACGATTAACATTGCTGTCATCCGAAGCAACGGCCTATGAGTGAGCGCCTTGCCGATGTACAGTATGGTGATTTCTCCCTTTGATTGCTATCTAAACGGCGATCACATTTGTTGGAAGTGGAGCTCAGGATGACGGCATTATTTCTATTGTTGTTATAGTTTTGATTCTTATTGTAATATAAAGGGTTAATTATTTTGTAGTATATAAAGATTATTAGCCAGATTCAGAGAGACTTACGCCGAAGTATCTACTTATACGCCGTCATAAGTCCAAATGTGCGCCGTCGTATCTATGCGCGGTATTCAGGTAACTAGATACGCCTGAATTTTGCCAAGATACGACCGACGTAAGTTTCCTACGCCTTCGTATCTTGGGTGCATATTTACGCTGGCCGCAAGGGGCGCTTCCGTTAATTTACGCCTTGAATATGTAAATGAGCTAGATACGCCGATTCACGAACGTACTTGCGCCCGTCGCTGTAATCTACGTCGTTTACGTAAGGCGTTTTTCCGGCGTAAAGTTAAACCACCAAAAAGCAGGGGTAAGTCGTTTAGGTTTGGACGTCGGAAGTGTCGTCGGATTTTACGTAGGTCGTAGGTAAATGGGGCTGGGCGTAAGTGACGTTCACGTCGTACGCATTGCGCCGTCGTTTCTTAGGGAGTATTTGCGACGTGATTCTGAGCATGCGCGCACATGTGCAGTTCGTTCGGCCATGCATTCACATGGGGTCACGATTCATTTGAATACAACACGCCCACTGCCTTGCTACTTTGAATTACGCGGGCTTACGCCGGCCCATTTACATTACGTTGGCGTACATATGGGAGCAAGTGCTTTGTGAATACAGTACTTGCCTCTCAATGTTACGTCGGCGTAGCGCATATGAAGATGCGCCGTCTCTCTGAATCTGCTATATGTGTGAGATTTGGCTCCTCCCTTGATAAAGTTCTTTTGATGATGAAACGCATCGGGAGGTGGAGCTACATGACCCAAGTTTATGCTACTACGTTCACTACAAATATTCACAGCGGCTCCTCTCAAGGATATTCTTTATTGGCAATATCAATCAATGCAACGGGAAGCCCAGTTTTATGAGAATGGATTTTGTTTTTACCTTTTTAATAAATATGTTAGTGATTTACACTCTGTTGTGTTTTATTTACTTTGTCGCCTTATGGATGAGCGCAATACATGATACAGAGCGGTTTTGTTTTGCAATGTGCTGTGACAGCAGTTCATTGTTACCCTTTTGAGGACATTGGGCTTAATTCAAGGATATTGCATGTAAAATGGAAAAGGATTATGTGGTATTTACTGCAAAAATAAGAAACTTTCGGTAAATACTGCATAAACCTATCTAAGGTTGGGTTTACACTATTGCTAATGGGATGTGGATTCCCTACATCCCATTTGCAATACCAGGAGATTTTGACTGGCTCTCCATGGAGACAATTCACCTATCTCAGCTGCGACCCCGGTGCAAATTTGCACAGGAGCCCTGTGTGTCTTTTATTCCATTTGAGGTCCGAATTCAGCCAAAAGATTCGGGCTGAAATTGGACCTGAAATGGTGAATGGGGGCGCACCGGACCCCTGCTGTGAGCCGCATGTGAAGATAGTGTGAACCCAGCCTTAAAGTTAGTGTTGGGTGAATGGTGCAGGCCAAGCATAAGTTCGGGCCAAGCATGAGTTTGGGCTGAACATTGGCTGTTCGGCAAACACCCAAATTGTTCTGTGCCCTGATTGGCTAAAGCAATAAGGGCTTTGTCCAATCAGGGCACAGAACACTGTCAGAGCCATGATTGGAGAAAGTAATGATGACTGTGCCCATGCATGGCTCATTGCTTATAGATCCACTCCACACTGTAAAAGGTTCTTTCACAGAGCAGCCATTTGCAGTGTGATGTTGGAGTGGAGGGAGATAGAACAGGGCTCTATTCAGTGCTACTAGCGAGTTAGTGTGCTAGTGTGTACTATTGTCAGGGTAACGTTTAGTGTGAATCTAGGGATAGTGTAGTTAGTTTCAGTTTATTGTGTCAGTGCAAATTTACTGCAGTATATTGAAGGGCGCTAGTGCACATTTACTACAGTATTTTGAAGTGCATTTTTATGGTAGTATATTGAAGAGCGATAGTGCACGTTTAGTGCAGTATATTGAAGTGTGTTAGACCACATTTAATGCAGTATATTAAAGTGTGTTAGACCACATTTACTGCAGTATATTAAAGTGCGTTCGTGCATGTTTACTGCAGTATATTAAAGTGTGTTAGTGCACGTTTAGTGCAGTAAACTGAAGGACGCTATTGCAGGTTTACTGCAGTAAATTGCAGAGCATTACTGCATGTTTACTGCAGTATATTAAAGTGTGTTAGTGCACGTTTAGTGCAGTAAACTGAAGGATGCTGTTGCAGGTTTACCGCAGTAAATTGCAGTGTATTAGTAGTTTGAAATGCGTTAGTGTACTTTTACTGCAGTATATTACTGCCAAAAATACACCCCTGGGAATTACAGACCAGTTAGCCTAACATCAATAGTATGTAAGCTCTTGGAGGGGATCATAAGGGACTTTATACAAGATTTTAGTAATGAGAACGGTATTATTAGCAGTAATCAGCATGGAATCATGAAGAATCATTCTTGGCAAACCAATCTATTACCCTTCAATGAGAAGGTGAGTTGCCATCTAGATAAAGGAAGGCCTGTAGACGTGGTGTATCTGGATAAAGGAAGACCTGTAGACGTGGTGTATCTAGATAAAGGAAGGCCCGTAGACGTGGTGTAGCTAGATAAAGGAAGGCCTGTAGATGTGGTGCATCTAGATAAAGGAAGGCCCGTAGACGTGGTGTAGCTAGATAAAGGAAGGCCTGTAGACGTGGTGTATCTAGATAAAGGAAGGGCCGTAGACGTGGTGTATCTAGATAAAGGAAGGCCCGTAGACATGGTGTAGCTAGATAAAGGAAGGGCCGTAGACGTGGTGTATCTAGATAAAGGAAGGGCCGTAGACGTGGTGTATCTGGATTTTGCAAAAGCATTTGACACAGTTTCCCATAAATGTTTATTGTACAAAATAAGGTCTGTTGGCATAGACCGTAGGGTGAGTACATGGATTGAAACTGGCTACAAGGGCGAGTTCAGAGGGTGGTGATAAATGTGGGGTCCCCCAGGGTTCTGTATAAGGAAAATAATATGATCTTTACAGGATCATACCTCTAAGGCCGGGTACTAACGAGCAAACATGTACGTTGAAACCGGTCCGTCGGACCGTTTTCACCGTATATGTCTGCCAGAGGGCTTCTGTACGATGGCTGTACTAAACAATACGCGGGGCGTGTCCGCGTCGTCGCCGCGGCGATGACGCGGCGACGTGGACGGGCCTGCCACTTAAAGGCTTCCACGCATGCGTCAAAGTCATTCGACGCATGCGAGGGACGGCGGGCGCTCGGACATGTACGGTAGGTCTGTACTGACGACCGTACATGTCCGAGCGGGCAGGATTACAGCGGACGGTTTTAAAACACGTCCAGGAATATTTGTCTGCTGGGAAAAGGCCCGGCGGGCAAATGTTTGCTGGAATTCGGCCCGCTCGCGCCTACACACGACCAAACATGTATGCTGAAACTGGTCCGCGGACCAGTTTCAGCATACATGTTTGGTCGTGTGTACGGGGCCTTAGTGTAAAACACATTTATAGTCAACAGTACATGCAAAAACACATAATAGTAGAAGTGCTAGGCATAAACATTATATAAAGTGTGGTTATATAATATAGAAGCTAAAATGGCGATTATGTTTGAGAATACCATTCTACTATGTGCTTATGTCAAGTACGATGAGGAAAACATACCGAAGAGCACAGATGAGCATTGTACTCTCACTAGGCAGCTGGGCTTGTGTGACTTTTTGATAAGACACCCTATAAAAGGGGATATTAGGCTGTATGAAAAACAGAGCATACAGGCCTTATGTGTGTATGCTCTCCGTAATTATGATAAACTATAACTTGGAATTCTATGAATTAAACGCAAAGGGTGAAACCGCACCTGCAAGTTCTTAAAAACCATTGTATAGTCCTATCGATGGGGTTCCCCTTCTTCCTGCGCTTCTCTTATAAGGGAACTTACTAATACCTGCAAATCGACAAATGAACTTCTTGTCATCATTAGAGTGGAGGGGAACTAAAACGACCTCTTTTGTTCAGGCGAAGCGGGGCCTGACCCATCCGAGTATTTGCTGAGGCGGAGCCTCAGCAAATACTCGGATGGGTCAGGCCCCGCTTCGCCTGAACAAAAGAGGTTGTTTTAGTTCCCCTCCACCTGAAGAATAAGATATTACAGACTGATGCTTTCTTATAGAGGTGATACCAGGGGCGGATCCAGAGTGTAGTCTCGGGAGGGGCACTACCAGAATTATTTTTTTGGGGGGGTGATTTTTCAGGGAAATCAATGGTGTTAGCGCTTCAATGATCAAGGCACCGAGGTTGTTATGGTGTCAGGATGATTGAAGCGCATTATTTCTATTATTACATTGTAATATAAAATAAAATGGTTCAACTCACCATAATGTAGAATCAGTGGGAGCCCCGAGTGTGTCACTTGCCACGTCACCTGCCACCAGATGCAGCTTGTCACTTGCCACGTCGCTTGCCACACGTTGTGGATTGTCACTTGCCACGTCACCTAGCACATGTTGCGGATTGTCACTTGCCACACGTTGCGGATTGTCACTTGCCACGTCCATTGCCACACGTTGCAGATTGTCACTTGCCACGTCCCTTCCCACATGTTGAAGATTGTCACTTGCCACGTCCCTTGCCACACATTGCGGAATTGTCAGTTGCCACGTCCCTTGCCACACGTTGCAGATTGTCACTTGCCACATCACCTGCAACAAGTTGCAGATTGTCACTTGCCACATCGCTTGCCACACATCGCGGATTGTCACTTGCCACGTCCCTTGCCACATGTTGCAGATTGTCACTTGCCACATCACCTGCCACAAGTTGCAGATTGTCACTTGCCACGTCGCTTGCCACACATTGCGTATTGTCACTTGCCACGTCCCTTGCCACACGTTGCAGATTGTCACTTGCCACATCACCTGCCACAAGTTGCAGATTGTCACTTGCCACACATTGCGGATTGTCACTTGCCACACGTTGCAGATTGTGACTTGACACACGTTGCGGATTGTCACTTGCCACGTCGATTGCCACAAGTTGCAGATTGTCACTTGCCACATCACCTGCCATACCTTGCGGATTGTCACTTGCTAAGGTGGTGTTTTGCTTGCCAGAGTCAGGCAGCAGAGAGATGATGTAATCTCTCTGCTGCCTGCACAGTGAGGGCGGAAGTTACTGCAGGGATGGAAGGCGGGCGCGGGCAGTGAGAGATGATGTCATCTCTCTGCTCCCCCGGCTGTCTGCTTGATGATTGGCCAGCCGCCCGCACACCCACAGAGCACAGAGCCAACCAGCCGACCACCCACTCTCTGACTCTTAAGCCCTGTACACACGATCGGTTTGTCTGATGAAAACGACCGATGGACCGTTTTCATCGGACAAACCGATCGTGTGTGGGCTTTAAAATGTTCCTATGGAAAAAAAAAACGATAGAAAAAAAATGATCGTCTGTGTGGAAGTCACATCAAGTCGACGCATGCTCGGAAGCATTGAACTTCATTTTTCTCAGCACGTCGTAGTGTTTTACGTCACCGCGTTGGACACGGTCGGATTTTTGACCGATGGTGTGTAGGCAAGACTGATGAAAGTCAGCTTCATCGGATATCCGACGAAAAAATCCATCGGATTAGATTCCATCAGATATCCGATCGTGTGTACAGGGCATCACTCGCCGAGGAGCCGTCCACTCAGACTCTCCAGCGCCCACGAATTCCGCAACTAAAACTAAATTTCTCTGAGCCGCCTGCTCAGACTCCATGGCGCCCACAAATTCCGCAACTAAAACCAAATTTCTCGGGGGTGGCAATTGCCCTGTTGCCCCCCCTGGATCCGCCCCTGGGTGATACTTATGTTTCAATCTCCTTAAGATGTTTGCCGTAATTCTTGCATTGCATATGGTAGGTAACATATCTGATGTCCTGGAGATGATATATATATATATTTTTTATTTGGTTTTTATCACTTTATATATTCAATTCAAAGTTTCTTAAATTATAAGGGCTCCTTCAAGCAGTTTCATTAATGGTATTATTGATATTTGGACTCTTACTAGATACACCATATAAGAATAGCTTTAAAGGGACACTAAGGCCCCGTACACACGACCAAACATGTCTGCTGAAACTGGTCCGCGGACCAGTTTCAGCAGACATGTTTGGTCGTGTGTAGTTACGAGCGTACAGAATTTCAGCGTACATTTGCCCGCCGGGCCGTTTTTCAGCAGACATTTATTTCCAAACTTGTTTTAAAACCGTCCACTGAAATCCTGTCCGCACGGACATGTTTGGTGGTTAGTACACAAAAGCAACGTACAAAAACCCAGCGCATGCTCAGACTAAATGAGGCCACGGGAGCGCTCGTTCAGGTAAAACTCACGTTTGTTTGGGATATGGCACATTCGTCAATAGAAAGATTAATTCTAGCAATAGAACACTGAAGAAAACCACACAATAAACAACACTTGATGCCGTCGTTTTATTCATTATTCTCTTGCTAGAAATAACCCATTCTTTTGCTGATGTTATTTCAACTGAGTTGTTCCATACTGAAAAGTGACATTTGTTGCCTGGGATGTAGTAAGATTTTAGCAATCTTTTATAGGCCCGACCTCTCATATTTTTTAGGGTCCTCCACATGTATATCTTATTTTTTTTTTGGCTTTAATGTTTATCTTTGCCACTTTTTTTATGTGTTTATAGTTATGTCACCATTTAGATTTTTGTGTTACCTAATTTTTGATATTTTGCTTTTGTTTGTATTTTTTCCTTGCTTATTTTTAAGGTTGTTTCAATTGTCTACCATGTTGGCACACCAAATGCACCCCCCCCCCCACAGGACTTTGTGTAATTTTTATATGAAACATTGGATTTGTTTGTAATGTTTGATGCCTAAAATAATCCCCACAGTATAACAACCAATAGGCACGTTTTTAAATTAAACAAAAAGCCATTTATTTAGGCAAATGTGAAAAAGGAAATTAAACAGAATGGCAGCACTTGAACAGCTAGCAAAATACATGCAGACTTGCATTTCAAACATGGTGAAGGATAAACTAGCAAACCTCAGGAGGCAAACAAACAAAAATCTGAAGCAGCAGCAGATAACCAAAGGAACCCAAGCTGTGGTAGTCCAAACAAGATGCCATTTGTGGGGGATCAAATGGAAGGCAGGGCATCAACGTCTCCTCTTCCTTGCAACCTTCCTTCCAGGCTGCCTTCCAGCGGGTCTTCCCTGGCCCCTTGCAGGTGGGGATGATGTGGCAGCAGGAGGATGGTGTTCAGCAAGCCGGGCCGGGTCACATAGCCCAGTGTCTCTGGTCAGCAGCTCCCTCTCCATCCACCAAAGGGCCTGGTTGATCACGCCCTTTGCCAGTTGCTTCTGCTCCTCCGTCCCCTTGTTCAGATCGTGTGCCAGGGAGGCACTGTAGGCCTCAGTGGGGTTGAGGGGGCCCTCATGATGGCACTCGCCTCCTTAATCATATTGAGGCTGGCTTCCTCCACTGGCCCCAATTTCTTCTTTCGGCCTGGTGGCCTAATCTGGAGGGGAGGAGCCTGGCTGGTGGTGGTTGTCCTGGGGAGCTGCTAAACGCCACTGGGCCCGGCCTCCTCCTGGCTGCCACTGACCCCTTCGGCCTGGCTGTCAGTGAGGAGAGGATCTGCCACCTCCTGGCTGGTCTCTTCTTCCTGTGTAAAAAAAAGGGACATGTTGTAATATATTTATAAATATAATCACTCACATTTTCATGCATGAATCTACTTTTTTTGGGCTAATTTAAACTTGAACAGACTCTCCCTCTGACCCCTGCAGTTGTCATCCCTGACACCTATTTCTTTGCCCACGACTTTAGAATTATTTTTCCCAGCTTGTCTTTTATTTTACAATATCAAGTCAATAATCCAACAATAATTAATATTATTAAATAAATATTTTTGAAACTACTATACCTCATCATCGTAGAGGCGCAGATCTGCCTCTCTGTCAGCCAGGCCCTCTTCATCCGACTCTGCAGGGCTGTTGTGATCTGGGGAAGTCCCGCTGGAAGGTAGCGTGGAGGGAAGGCTGGGAGTCAGACTTGACATTGATGGCCTGCCCTCCAGTTGATCCCGCAAAAAAGACATCTGGCTAAAATACCATAGCTTGGGTTCCTTTGGTGGTCTTGCTGCTGCTCCAGATCTTAGCTGCTTTTGGTGAGCTTTGTACGCTCTCCTATATGTGCCCCTGAGGTTGGCAAGTTTATCCTTCACCATGTTGGCACTGAATTCTGGCACCCATGTCCTCATGTATGCTGCTAGCTGCTCAAGTGCTGCCGCTCGTAGGTCCTTGTTGTGGTAATTTGGCTGCTTGGAATCCCACAGGATGGGCATTACTCGGAATTTATCCAGCAAGTGCTGGATAATATCTTGGGTCTGCAGTAGATCCATTTTCTCGAATTTTTATGTGTAATTTTAGTCTAGATTACAAAAAGAAAAAGAAACCAAAAACACGATTTAAAAAAGGCTCAGCGTTTACATTGATAGAATATGTGGCCCAAAATGTAGGACCTATATAGAAATACAAACACAGTGTCTCTTGTTTACAAAATGCTGGCCAGCTCTGCCCCATTGGTTGTAGCTAACATTGTTTTGATACATGCCGCCCCTTTGGTTCCATTGCAGTAAATAAGTGGAATCTAGAACCATACCCAATTATTACAAATGAGAGCATTCATCAAGGCACTATTTCATGTGTAGATATCCTGCCCCTCAGCATTGATTACATGAAAGACACTTCCTAATGACCTCTGTCCAACCAACACAGAACAATACTTGGCCTGATCTGAATACACCCTACATAAATTGGAATGAGGTAGAGCATTTTTGACATCTATATTTTGTGATGTCTACAAAAGCACTTGGCTTTTAAAATCCCATTGTGGTATCCAAGAGACATAATAGCTTAATCAAACTGTGCAACCAACAGACCAAACCCCCATCCCATGGCTCTCCATTTTCTAGGCCGCTGCTGATCCCATGTTTAAATTTCTTACCTTCCTCTCTCAAATTGCTAGTTTGTCACGCTCGATTAATTACCGCGTAACCTACGTAATCACGGCGTGCGCCTTTTATACACTCCGCGTATGTATGAAACGCCGCCCTCGTCACCTTTGCCATGCCCCTAATCAATTGGAAATGTAAATATGGCGTTAACTGTGTAGGTTCTGGAATCGCGCGAATATTCTCCGCGTAACCTACGTCAACACGTTGTTTGCATTCTCGACACTCATCTCCGCCCATGACAGGACATTTCCTCGTTTCCACGCCCCTAATCTCTGTGGGAAGGAAAGATGGCGATGTCACACGAGCGGGCACGGAGCTCTCATGGCGCAAGTGAAAGGACAGAGGCAGGACCGTCCCGATCCAGGCCAAAAAGATATAAAGCCACTAATATGGCTTTCAAAGAAATGGTGGAGTTAGTTTACATCATGAGGAGGAAGGACTATGATGGTGAATTTGGGCCCTACAAAACACCTAACCGCAGAAAGTCACACATTATGGACAAGGTGGCGAGGAGAATGAGGAAGATGTTTGGTGTCACCAGGTCCAAGGAGCAACTCAGGAAGCGTTGGTCCGACTTGAAATTGAGGGAGCCACATCACATGAAGAAGATCCTCAAAATTCTGAGGAAAAGTAAGTCCATATTATTTAAGGGGGGGGGGAAATGTCTGCAAGAATGTGTTGACATGTATTTTTTGACATCTGCCTCCTTGGCCTGCTTGTACTTTTGAACACGTGTAGATACTGTATTGTGTTTATGTAAAAGAACAACCTTTACCAAATTTCAAGAAAAAGTAACACGCGTAATATGACATTGTTTAGCAGAAATGCGAGGTTAGTCCAGGAACAACACACCTGGACATGGCTGACTGGCCACAAACTTTGGGTGCAAACATTGTTGAAAAGCTAAATCACAGAAATTTAATTGAGTGAATGTGACAGCCAAACAAGATTCATTCTCAACAGTGCTAATAAAGCAGATGTTTTCCCATCTGGAAATGCAGAGCACCTGTGTCTCAACAATAAAAGGAGATTTTTTTGTAGGGTCTCCGAGAATTAATGTTTTGGGGGGACATCCATGTGTGTCACTTCTTAGCAAAAAAGGGGCAGGATCAGAGCTTGGCCTAGAACTCCGCCAAAAATGTAGGATTGCTGAAAGAAGAAACAAACAAAAATCCTAGAAAATGTCTCGTCTAAGCAATGTGTGCGATTTATGCTCTACAATATCTGTGTGCTGATGAGTATACCTTTTGTTTTTTCTTATTTCTTATAGGGGAAAGAAGACGCCAGCAATTGGAGGAGGCAGAGAGTGCCAGACACCCCCAAAATCACACACCTCCGCATGTGGAGGAGGAGGAGGATGTGGAAGTAAGAGAGGAGGATGTGGAAGTAAGAGAGGAGAAAGGAAGAGAGGAGGAAGACTTAAATTTGGAGTTAGAATTCAGGGAAGATGAGGCGGAACTGGACGAAGCAGAATTGAGTGATTTTGAAGGGGTATTGATGGATAAAGAAGGAGTTCTGGAAGAAGATGGAGGAGTCGTGGAAGATGATGGGGAGGTGGTGGAAGAAGGAGGAGTCATGGAGGATGAGGCTGAGGTGGTGGAAGAAGGAGGAGTGATAGAAGATGGCGAAATTGTGGATGTGGAAATTATCAGGCCATCAGGTCAGTGTCACCCCAACTTTAATAGGGCCAAAGATATGCAGATAGGCATATTTACATATTTTGAATGCCAATTTGTTTGTTTTTAGGGGATGAAGATGGTGTAGCACATTTTTCACGTGCAAGTGCTTCAATAATAGTACAGCAGTTAATGGAGTGCAGCACGGAAATGGACAATATGCGGGAAAGGATGGTCGTCATGGAGCAGAATGTTCGAAATGTAATTTTGGAGTGCAGCACGGAAATGGACAACATGCGCCAAAGGATGATAGTCATCGAACAGAATTTCAAAAATATCATTGACATGATGGGCCGTGTCAAAGACTGAAACACCCCCCGCCCATCCCCTGCCCCCCCCAACCATTTTTAATTTTTGTACTTAACAATACGCCAAAATTTCAAGATGCACACACAGTGTGCCAATATGTGCTATCTGCCATCACAGAATATCTATTGTCTGTGCTTTGTGGGTACAAACCCCTCCTCGATCCTCAAGTAGTTGAGAGGAAGAAGGGTTTGCTCCCACAAAACACACACATTGATCACCCATGATGTCAGATAGCACATGTGGCCATTTGTCTGTTTAACCAATGACATTTGGCGAATTCACACTGAATGTGTGCATCTTGAAATTTTGGCGTGTTCCAGTGTGAAAGCACACCATCCATGACTGACTGCTGTTTTGAAAAGATTATTATTTTTGGTGGTGATCTTGTTTTGGTTGTAAATGTTTACAGTTTCAGATCCCAAAACTAACAACAAATCAACAAAACCAAAAAAAGGGAAATAAATGTAAGAAAATAAAAGATTTATTAAGAGAAAAAAAATTAAATAAGGACCCCAAAAAATATATGTAAATAGCTATATTTTTCTAAAAGATAAATCTCACATTTTTGTTGGGTTAAAAAAAAAAAATTAAAAATAAAAAAAAAAAAATCCTAACCAAACAATATTTTGGAGAAAAACACAACCAAAAATTTTTAAAATGTTAGAAAAATGTTTTTAAATACAAAAAAAATATTATCATAAAAAAAAATTTGGAATTGTTTTTAAAAAACACCCCAAAAATATGAGCAAAAGAATACATCTTGGTTACTGAAAACCACCCAAAAAAAACCCTTTATTTTGATGCTAAAAATAAAGATTTGTACGTTTTGAAGTGTGTGTATATATATATATATATATATATATATATATATATATATATATATATATAGAGAGAGACAAGCCAGCAAATTATTATGTAGATTTGCTAAAAAAATTAGAACATTGTGTTTCTATCAGTATTCTTGCTAATCACTGTAAAAAAAATAAAAAAAATATAAAAAATATCTAATAAAAATATTTTCACCACAAAATTCCTAAAAAATGTTGGACTCCAAAAATGCATCATTTTTTTTGGAGTAAGGAATAAATTAAAAAAAAATTGGTGACATCAAAAGCTGAAAAATGAGTGGCTTCTTATTTCTCGACTCAATACCCAGTTTGTAGATGAGTGAATAATGTGCAATTGTGGTTATTTACTAAATCTGCCTAACTAAAATTGGCACTAGAAGTGCAGAAGTTAGTTTGAGAACCAGGAAGACAGAAAAAAAGAGAAAAAGCATTAATGACAAACAACTGTATAAAGTCCAATGGTCTAATTATTTATTAGTTCTGTGAATATTTCTTTCTTTTGGGGGCCGAATTAGAAAGAAATATGATCTGGCATAGCAATGGCCCACCCCACCCATGAAGTACTCAACATATTTGTCGCGTACCTCACGAGCAGATAGGGGGGCCAAGCCAGCGCGACCAGTGTCCAGCCCAGGAATGTTATCTGAGGGTAGTCCTACCTCAGAGCCCATGGGGGGTAGGTACGTCTGGGAGTGCCTGCGTAGAAAATTGTGCAAAATGCAGCAGGCAAATATAATGGTGTTCAATTTATATTCCGCCAAGTGTATCGCTGTCAGGAACAGGCGGAACTGGTTGGTGAGTATCCCAAAGGCATTCTCGACTACCCTCCGAGCCCTGGTCAACCGATAATTGAACACCTTCCTCTCTAAGGTGAGGGTCCTCTGGGGAAAAGGCTGCATGAGGTGAGGACCAAGCCCGAAAGCCTCGTCCGCTAGGAACACAAACAGAAGTCCTTCCACATTATCTTCATCTGGTGGCAATGCCAGACCACCAGCTTGGAGACGATCATAGAATTCAGTCCGTGAGAACACTCCCCCATCTGACATCCGGCCGTTCTTCCCCACGTCCACATATAGAAACTCATACTGTGCCGACACCACCGCCATCAACACAATACTATTTTAACCCTTGTAGTTATAATAGTAGGACCCCGAGTGGGGTGGGGGCACTATGCGGACGTGTTTCCCATCTATTGCTCCACCGCAGTTAGGAAAATCACACCGCTCGGCAAATTGGGAAGCCACAGACTGCCATTCTGTGGTGTGGAGGGTAGCTGTGGGGACAAACAAAAAAAAGAGATTTAGTACTTTGGCACATAAACATTGCAAACATAATCCTACAAGCATCCTTGTGCAACTTCACAGTTTTCAAATAGCATTTTCAAATTGTGAAGGGAGAATTTCGGGGCACAAATAGATAGGCCCACTTAATTAAGAAGAGACTCCACAGCCCTCTGATGGGGACAAAAAACACTTTTAAGGGGGGGTGGGGGGTGTTTAAACTGTTTAAAAAACACAAATATTAAATTAAAAGAGGCAAGGTGGGGGTTGGCCCTAGGATAGCATGCTGGACAGGTTAATATTGGGTAAGGTACAAATATGCAGGTAGGCCAAAAAAAAAAATTACATGGAAAGCTGATATCAACATGCATAGGGAGAAAAGGGAACGTTAGTTAAACACACAGCATATCTGGGACATAAAAAAAAAAGTTAGTTGCCCACATTATTAAGGACAGATTGTGAGGTTAAAATGAGGTAACTTACCTTAATATACTCCTCCTGCAGAACTTTGATGATGGCAGCACATGTGTCCGGTATGATGACCCCAAGCGCCTGCGGAGAGATGCCTGTGGGGAACTTGAGGTCCTGCAGGCTCCTCCCAGTCGCCAGGTACTGCAACGTGGCAATAAGCCTCTGCTCGGCCGTGATGGCTTGGCGCATCACAGTGTCCTGCCTCGTGATATAGGGGGACAGAAGATCCAGCAGACGGTTGAATACGGGGTCCGTCATGCGGAGAAAGTTCCTATAGTCATTAGGATTATTCTCCTGGAGTTCCCTAAGCAGAGGCATATGTGAGAACTGGTCACGCTGGCGCAACCAATTCTTGGTCCAGGAACGCCTCCTCCCCCTGTTCCTGGCCAAAGTACTGGAATGATGAACATATCCAGCAGCCATCCCATAAACAGCACCAACTAGCGAAAATTTACGCTGCTGCTTCATCATGGCTTCAAACCGACCGGCTGGTCAGTCAAGAACACACTCCAACAGAAAGCACATTCAAATCCAGCGGTACCTGCAAAGAACGCACGACACACAGATACGATCGCACAGTACGAAACTGCAAAGCAGAACGAACTGCACGCCTGTACCCGAATGCCAACTACGTACCCACAAGCACACGCACTGAACCAGAAAATACTACCTGCTAAAGCACGGAGACCGAGAAGCGCGAATCAGCTCTAACCAAACCTTCACTAACACGAGCAAAGCTGTAACTAGCAAAAGCGGAACAGAGGGCGTCGCCATTGACTTTGGCCTTTCCCTTTATAGTGACGTCAAACGTGGTTTACGTGCACGCGTTCTGGTCCGCCGGGAAATATGGTCCGCTGGCTTGTACACAAAAAAAGACAAAACAGCCTTGTACGCCGGAAACAGCCCGTCGGACAGTTTCCAGCGAACATGTTTGGTCGTTAGTACTCGGCCTTAAAGTTAGGGTGCGTGTTATACGCCAATAAATACGGTAAGTTACATTTTTTATAGTTGGAGGTTAGGTAGGGGTGTTTTCTTTGTTATGATAAAGAGTCAATTTTTCCGGAAGGAGGATGGACATCCTTTTTTTTTAAGAGGGTATGGGAGGAGTGAATTATGGGTGATGCTTTATTTTGCATATAAATATAGTATTACATTTTTCTGTGTGTCACTAATTTGTTTTCTCTTTGAATTATAGGGTGAGTGTAGTGCAATGGTGGAGGGACAGCATTGGAGGTAGGGTGCAGTCGATGTCTAGGTGGAGGGAAAAAGGTGAGGGGAAGTTTTGTGGGGTAGGGATAGCGGTGCTTTGTAAATATTATTATTATTATTAGTAGAGTAGTATTTATTTTATTATTAGTATTATATATGTATTTTGTGTTGATGTTACTCCATGGAAATTTTGTGTTACTTTTTGGAATTTGTGTTACGTAAAGTTGGTTTTATATAAATTTTAGGACATTTTAAATAAAAGAATTACAAAAAAAAAAAATCAGCAAAAAAATATGGGAGTATTATTTCCTGCACTGTGGTTGATAAACTCTGAGAGCAATTCACAGTGAGTGGAAAATTGTAAATTTAAAGAAAATCTTAATATGCTCTGTATCTGGCTATGCAAAACAACTGGGGTTGCTCCAAGCAAGAGTTGCCTGGAAGTTGCAATTTCCCTCAACGATTAACCTAATTCACATTATTTGACAAAGGGGTTGACATACATGTACATACCTCGTTCAATACTAAACAGGCCCTTCTATACCTGGCTGACAACACTGCTTGGGTTTTCGGTGCAGAACAGGCAGTCTTGTCAGCTCAATAATTTATTTAGGAGCTCACTGGATATCTGGCAGGATCACTGGGTATTTTTCCATATGAAGAAAATTCAAGAGCCCCACCCAGTGCACAGGAGGCGTAACTACTCATATATGTACAAGTTACATCCCCCATGTACCAGGCAGGGGTCTTGTTCATCCAACAGGATAGTCCAGACTTGTCATCTAAAAAATGTAAAGAAATATTGTTAGAAAAAAAGACAATTTAAAGAATTCTGTTAGAACAAAATAGAGAAGCAATCCCTGAAATTAAATCTTAAAAATGTAATTTATATTAATAAACTGCATGTGGTCAGTTCTGAAGGTCTATATATATATATATATATATATATATATATATATATATATATATATATATATATATATATATATATATATATATATATATATATGTAGAATGACCAGGTATTCTGTGGTAATAAATTATATATTTATACACTATATAAAATGGTAATAAATTATATGGTTGTGGTTCCATTAAAAAGGTTACAACAAGGTTTAAAAGGTTCCACCAGGAGGTTATATAACAGGTTGTGGTTGTGTGAATTACAAAAAAAATATAGACACATCTAGTAAACAAGACACAATACAAATGGATAGAGACCTACACCAACCAATAAGCAACTATCCTTCACTGGTGTTCTTGCTCTAAACGTGTTATAATTGGTCTTGGCAATGCCATAATGCCATAATAAAAAACAAACCATTTAAAATGTTTACCAGCAAACTGGCAATATCATATCCAACAAGAGTCCTGCTATTACCATTGTTACCTAGAAGACCCTTTGTATCAGCCTCTTTGATTCAGGATTCACTTTCATTTTCCTAACTACACATCTTATCCCCAACAGACGTTCCATCATTGGCACACCTCCCTACTTCCTAAGATGAAAGGGAAGGACACATAGCACAAAGTATGTAGGCATAGAACACACCCCATGCTAGTCTTGCAATACTTTAGAGGTTGGATGAAAGGTTTAGAGTGTAACAACATTATTGGGTGTTAAATAGTACATTTTAAAGATATCTGTACACCAGAAGAAGAACAGAGAGCTCCAAAAAATTATTTAATAAAGGAGAGAAATAAGGCAGCTAAAAAATGCACAAACATGCATTGCCTTAAGTATCAAAAGCTTAATCACTCATGGATATTGTGGTACAAAAAGGCATTTACACTCCGCCGCCCCAAACTACAGGAGCAAGTGCTGTATTCCCCAAACACTTGCTCCGTAGTTTGGGGCGGCGGAGTGTAAATGGCCCGGCGTAGCCACGCGTATCTTCAAGGGGGCGGCTTCTATTCAAATTAAGCGCGCCCCCGTTTCTAAGTAACTGCGCATGCGCCGGGCTTAAAAAAGCCCAGTGCGCATGCTCCAGTTCTCGGCGGAAAATGTCAATGACACCGACGTGTGCGTCATTGACGTAAAGTCGTATTCAAGAACGACTTAGGGAAACGACGTAGCCGACGGAAAAACACGACACGGACCCGACGTGCGGAAACGTACTCCTCATATAGCAGGAGTAAGTTTCCACTTACGCAAACGACGTTAGCGACGGGTACGCGACGCGAAATCGTTCGGGAATCGGCGTAGCAGGCTCATTTGCATAAACGAATGAGACCTTCACGTAAATGCCATCTAGCGGCGGGCGGCGTAATTACATTTAAGATCCGACAGTGTAAGTGACTTACACATGGCGGATCTTAAGTGTATCTATGCGAAAATGATTCTAAGAATCACTCGCATAGATACACGGGCCAAAAAAGAGAGATACGATGGAGTATCCTGAGATACTCCATCGTAACTTCTCTCAGAATATGGCCCTTAGTGTAGAACTGGTAGTGTGACATGACCATAAAACATTGAATAGTGAATTGAGAAAGCCACATACCTGAGAAAGTTGGTTATATGTGATGTTCTTTCTGATGCACCATCACTCATGAATTAGTGTTCATTCAATGTCTACCTCTGCACCAACGTGTAACGAAAATTCATCATCAAATATGATAAGTGCCTCTTCCATGTTGTCCTTCTGTGGCTCTGGGCTCATCTCAGACTGAGATCTAGAAGAGTCTGTGGTCAAAAGATAAGACAAGGATGTGATGGAAACACTACCCTGTGAGGTGTTCAGGTCAGAAGTCATGGATTCCTCAGATTGTACAGAACTGCTTTTCATGGAATCCTCATCTTCTTGTCCTGTGGCTGCATCTGGAGATTCTTCCTTCCAGCTTTCACTCACATATTTCAGAATTTCTGTAGCTTTACTTCTTTTCATATAGTCAATGGCCAAAAGATCGATAAACATCCTTCGTATCTCAGTGGGAATCTTTCTCCATGCTTCAGGAGGGTTGTCCATATGAAAATTGTTCTGCCAGTCAACAAAACATTTATATCCTTCATCATCAAGGGTGGCCACCTGCCATGGAAACTCCCCTGTGAGTAGGCAGTAGATGTTGAGACCAAATGACCACACATCCATGCTTCCATCTACAACCAGTCCATCTGAGACGGTTATGTCACCCAATTCTGGGGCCATGTAAGATTTGCTGCCACACCCGGAGGTTATCACTGTCCCTCTGACTTTAGCAAGGCCAAAGTCTGTGATCTTGATGGAGTGACAGTCCTGGTCAAACACTAAAATGTTTTCTGGCTTTAAATCCATATGAACAAGTCCTTTCTCGGACATGAATTCAAGAGCATTGGAGATCTGTACAGAACACCTCTTGACTGCATCTTCTGGGATTCCCACCTAAGAAAAAAATACAAAAGAGATGTTAAAATACAGTTTGGTGGAATTTAAAGAGAAATTCAGAATCAGTTAAATTATATGTATGGTCATAACTTTTCACCATCATTAGGAAAAAGTGATGGGAAATTCAAAATATTAGTTGCAACACTTTGTTACCAAAATCCCCCCAAAGAATTAGCATATCGAAACCTGTACTTACGTGTGGTAAAATTATGGAGGATAGATCACCAACAGGGGCCAGTTCTTGGGCAAAGGCAAAGTAGTTGATGGTGGTGAAGGCGATGCCATTACATCCGATGATATTGGGATGAGAAGAAAGTAAGTATGAAATGCTAAACTCCTGGAGAAAAGACTGCTGTCTGGTTCTCTTTTTATCCATAATCTTCAATGCCATGGTTTGACCTGCAAAAAAAATAAAAAATAAAATAATTAATAATTTTACTTGGATTAAGAATTGGCAATGTTTTAGCTGGTTATTTTTTAAGCCCACTTGAAAATCTCAATCTTGGAGCAACAGATCTTATTAAAATATTTGAGAATGTATTATGCTAAGTTTTAATATTAAGTATTAAAGCTAAATGCAACCCTTAAAAGCAGTCATCTGTACAGGAACCTCTCCCATACTAAAGGAACTCTCCTGGATTAAAATGTCCTACTCTCATTATTTTCCAAAGTGCATTAGAAGCTCCAACAAGTCAGACAGACCCCAACTTGTTTTCTGGCTGGAGGACATCCGTCATTATCAGTATCATATCCTCCCCAGCCTGACTATTCCTGGCCCACCCGTTTCATTCATTGGATTTCTGTTCTTTTAATCATGGAGGATCAGCATCACATGTGACCATTATCTAGGGCAGTCTGCATGAAAATACAGTCTACTCCTCCAGACAGATATGTACCCATCACAGTATTTTGATATTTGTATAACTCTTCCCAAAACCCAGCCTATTGCTTAGTTACCTAAATAATTCTACCAACATAAATTCATACTTTACACAGTTTATACTTAAAGAGATGTAATAAATATAAAGTCTATAGATTACAGATCAAATTTACATACATATACATAAATGATCACAGACGATATTGATTTTGAAATGTTGGTTAGAATAATTCACTGACCTGTTATCTTTTCGTTTGCCGATAATACTCTTCCATAGCCTCCTTCTCCAAGTTCCTTCACATTAAAGAAGTGGTCCTCTAAGTCTACATTCTGCAGCCCTTGGGAAAAGAAGGCGGCCATTCTATCCAGAAGTCCTTCCACATCATCAACAACGGAGGCCATAGTGTCCTGGAGAGCAAAAACAGAAAACTTGTTACATTAAGAAAAAAACATTATCTTTATATTAGTGGCTCTTCCCTAAAACATTCTCCTCAAGACTATGAAGTCTCAGAATGACCCACAATAATCATGAGTGATGTCATACCATCTGAGCACTCAATAGATTGGTTAGATGAAAGTGACCTTACCTTAATGTGGAGAGGATTCAGTGGTGATGAAGTCGGATTCGTTCCTCAAAGTATTAAGTTCCACTGCAGATCAACACCAGACAACGTTACCAAATCTCCAGCTAGGCTGTAATAGATGAGTGTTCAGGGATCTCTGGCAGTAGTGTCACTGATCAGAGGAGGTTGAGGTCCTCTTTATAAAGGGGAGATGGGCGGGGAAGGCAGAGAATGAAGGCTTTCCATTGGCTGACTTCTCATGTAAATGATGTGTAAATAACCTGCATTGTTCTGGCTGATGTGCATATAAACAGGTTTCCTAGAGAATAGGTGATCGGGTTTCAGCATATTTAATTCTAATACTTTAAAAACTTTACTGAGTTTTAAAATTAAACTTTCCACCATATTAACTATGAAATGGAAAATGTTTGTTGTTTTCTAATATTTATGTGTTACCGCATTGTAGACTGAATAACTAATACAAGAGGGAGAACTAAGATTAAAAAAAACAACAGGACCCCAAAAAAAGAGACTTAAATACCAAAAATAAAACAGACCGCTGCCATTCTAGCTTTGATAGAACATCAAATAAAATACTGTTATGAGAAGCACTGGTCTGTTTTTCTGGTGTCCCATCTCCACCTCCTTCATGTTCTCCTCTCCTTAATATATAATTCCAGAATATTCACCTCCCACCAAATCTTAATTTGTTTTTCCATGAGATGTTTCAACTGTTTAAAATAGTTTTCTAAGTCTATCCCAGGTGTTCCTTGGTGGAAACTGGAAACTTCCTCTAAATCTACCACCATTTTCTTCATATTCCCAAATACTTCCATGGCAGCTAGTTATCATAACCCAAAAAGGTTATCAAAATGTTAAGATTAATAAAAAAAACAGCGCCACAGAAAAATGTGTTTAGGGACAGAAATACAAAAAAACAGACCACTGCCACCCTAGCTTTGATAGAACATCAAATAAAAAACACTGTTTAAAAAATAAGCAGCGCTGCTAATTTTTTAAACAAAGGGGAAAACTAACCAGATAATTTATTGAAAAAAAATATATATATATATAACATTGGCTGTAGATTCTTGTGGGTTTTTGCCTTTTGCCTATGTTTTATGCTTTCTAGTAACATTGTTCACAATGGCTTTAGATAAATAAGGACTTATTGAAGATAAAAAAATGGAATATAAAAATATCATCAGCATAAAAATAGTTTGAAGGAGGATTTAAATGACCTGTCAGGATAGGAATATTGGAAGGATGATGTAAGTGAAGGAGGACTGCACTAAGGTAAAGGAAGCTTTTTAGGGAAAACAAAATTACCTTTACAACCCCTTTAACTGCTGAACACTTAGTTCCAATAAAAAAAATGATCTAGATGAAGGTGAGCTTATTTCAACCAGGGTTCCATTATTGCTAAGGGTTGCTTGACCAAGAAGCAAATTCATTGATAAGTTGCAACTGACACCGATGATCTTTTTGGATTTTTTAAGTTTGAGAAATGGGTGTTTTAGGCAGTCCTCCAGGATATATATACACACATATATATATATATATATATAATATATATATATATATATATATATATATATATTATATATATATAAAATCAGTTTCTGTTCAAATTAAACATAAGTGTCGACAGGGCCCCTGCCATAATGTGCAAGTACACACCTAATGTTTGCACATTATGGCATACTTACCTCACATAATGTCTTTGTTTCCTCTAGTTGCCCCATTGCTACCTTCTCCCGGTCTTCTGAATTCATTGTCCTCAGCTTTATTTATTGTCCGGCCAGGCTTTACAATATATACATTTGATTAGTTATGATTTAAGTAAAAAAAAAAAGCTTAGGTGTAAAAGAAGGGAGTCACAATTGCTCATTCTACATGGAGAATTTGGTTCCATCTTTTTGATTTTTGTATTACTTCACCTCATCTCATTATAGTTCCACTCATCTGAACAGACTGTATAAAATCAATACACTTTCTATGTTACTTCCCTTTATGTCACCTGTTGTTCATCAGGGATGCCTACTGCATGGGGTTGGCCTTTTGAAAAGAAGCACCTGAATATCTGAAATGTGGTGAAAAAATATTAATTAGCAACTATTTAACAATTTAGGTAAATGTAATAATACAACTGAGATTGTTTTATTTATTAAAAGTACACTTTTCCTGGACAATGTTTATCTGTAGAAAATAAAAGAAAATGTTCACACCCAGGACATAACTTATCATCTCATTGATATTGAATTGATATGCTAAAGAGGATGTAGAATACCGGGCTGAGGTGTGACTGCTGATACTGTTTCCATCACAATGACCATATTTATGGAAGCCAACCTCCATAATAGGAAATCTCCCCAGGCACCTACATTAGATTATTTGAAGTCTATTCCAATGGTCCCATTGTATACATTTACTTACGAATCTAGGGGTTGCCCACAAAAGTTCTCCAAGGTGTGGGATATTTGAACAGAGTCCAGGGATACTGTTGGGTCATCAGCAATACCTCCGTAATACACACTGTTTTACTTCTGAATACCGTATTTATCGGGGTATTGCACGCTCCGGCATATAGCGCACACCCCTAATGTGGACCCGCAATTCCTGTAAAAAAAACATTTCAGTACTTACAGTTTTGGTGTCTTGTGCGGCGTCCATCGGCGGCCTCGTCGGGTCCGGCGTCCATCTGCGGCTTCGGTGGTCTCCCCATCGAATCGCCGCTTCCCGAGCTCAGTTTGAATGCCTGCGCCGACATATACCGAGTGCAGTACACTCGTCTACATTCGGCCAGGCTCGGCTTCGCTCGTGCTCACGCTCTGTGACGTTTATGCTTGAGCACGAGCGAAGCCGAGCCTGCCCGAATGTAGAGAGTGTACTGCACTCGGTATATGTCGGCGCAGGCATTCAAACTGAGCGCGGGAAGCGGGTATCGGCATATATCGCGCACCCACGATTTCCCCTTATTTTAAGGGGAAAAAGTGCGCGTTATACGCTGATAAATACGGTATCTCTCTTGATGTTTCAACTGTTTAAAATCTGTTTCCAAGTCTATGCCAGGTGTTCCTTGGTGGAACAGAAAACTTCCTCTAAATCTACCACCATTTTCTCCATATTCTCAAACACATCCATGGCAGCTAGTTATCATAACCCAAAAAGGTTATCAAAATGTTAAGATTAATAAAAAATAACAGCGCCACATAATGATTTGGTGACGTTGTCTGGTGTTGATCTGCAGAGGAACTTAATACTCTGAGTTCAGAGTCCTCACCTTTATTTAGTGTCCAGCCAGGTTTTACAGTATATATATTTGATTAGTCATGCTTTATGTTAAAAAAAATGATTATGAGTAAAAGAAGGAAGTCACAATTTCTCATTCTTCATGGAGAATTTTGTTCCATCTTTTTGATTTTTGTTTTACTTCACCTCATCTCATTATAGTTCCACCCGTCTGAACAGACTGTATAAAATCAATACACTTTCTATGTTACTTCCTTGTATGTCACCTGTTGTTCATCAGGGATGCCTACTGCATGGGGTTGGCCTTTTGAAAAGAAAAGCACCTGAATATCTGAAATGTGGTGAAAAATATAAAATAGCAACTATTTAACAATTTAGGTAAATGTAATAATATAAATGAGATTTGGATTTCATAGACAATGTCTATCTGTTGAATATAGAGAGAATGTTCACACCCAGGACATAACTTATCATCTCATTGATATTGAATTGATATGCTAAAGAGGAGGTAGAATACCGGGCTGAGGTGTGACTGCTGATACTGTTTCCATCACAATGACCATGTTTATGGAAGCCAACCTCCTTTGCTGGGAAGAGCAGTGCCCTATTGTGGCTCTCAGGGAATACCAAATTTGCATCATTGTCTCAGTATTGGAACACACATAGGTGGGAACATTAGTAACCTGTACAAGAGTTGCCATAATTAAAAAAATAAAAAACATTAACACAAAACTAGATTTTGTTATGGTATAAAGAAAGCCGTAACCATAGTATTATAGGAAATCTTCCCAGGCACATACTTTAGATTATTGGAAGTCTATTGTTAACAAAATGGTCCCATTGTATACATTTACTTACGAATCTAGGGGTTGCCCACACAAGTTCTCCAAGGTGTGGGATATTTGCAACTCAGCGTGCAATCTCTGTATAATATGAGTAAGTGCTGGAACGTACTTACATCATACATGGCATGCCGATAGAGAATACTAAAGACTCCAGGGATACTGTTGGGTCAACAGCAACGCCTCCATAATACGCACTATTTTACTTCTGAATATCTCTCTTCCGAGTTCTGTGCAATGAGGAAAGTCCTCTGATGTGTACTTCACACTCTCCAGCTACCACAAAAGAAGTCATCTTAAGCCTTGATTACCAATACTATGTTTATTAGGTTGTTAACTGTTTTTTATTTATTTTTCTGGTGTCTTTTACCTTGTTTACAATTCCAAGATTAGGCATGCCCAATAGGCTTTGTTGATGTAATGTTTACCTTTACAGCTTAAAAAAAATAAAAAAAAAGCATAGTATTATAAATGGTGTGGTGGAGATTTTGAAATTCATATTTATATCATGGAGCTTCAAGGGAACCATTGCAAGGACTCTAATTAAATTACCATGCCCCATTGGACACATGTATGTATGTATATGTTTTTACAGTACTTTATATATTTTGTGATATGATGAAATAGGGGCCCAGTTTATATTTTAAAAGGACTTTTTTTTACTCGTGGAAACTATTGAATGTCTCCAGGTGGTAATTAAATTATCCTTTTGTTGGGTAAAGCACCTTAAGAGACATAGAGGCTCCATCTCACCAGGGGGGCGTTAACATGCTAATGTGGAAACTGGTTGGGTTGGGGATCAAAGGGGTTGTTTATTAAATCATAGACATGTAGTAGACCAAGAGGCACCGGAAGTTTAAGACCTGATCATGAACATTTAGAAGACTTCAGGGCAACCAATCAGAATTTGAGAAACTCTGGACCAATGACAAGATCCCAGAGGGGTTGGAACCTGGATGGGGGGGAAGTAGGGGCATGGGGGGTATAAAGCAGGACAGAAAGCCACCCTGCTCTCTCTAAGCCTGATTATTGATCTAAGGAGCATGGTGATGTAAGGTTTCTCTCTGTAAATGTATCTCCTTCATTGTCTTTATCTTTTCTGTAACTCTTCCTTTCCTACAACTTGTCCTGATATACTGATGTGTCCATTATAGAAATATTCCTATTTGTATTATTTTGTGTCATTGGTAGCATCTTTGTCTTAAGGTTGTATCATTTATGTGATAGATGCTAATATCAGATTAATACAAGTTTATTTTTTGTATAAATAAAAGTAATTGTGTCACGGATGCTACCGTGCCAAACGGACAGCGAGGTGTGGTCGCACCCCTGGTGGCTCTGGGTGGAATTGAACCCAGGACCTCCCCGTTGCTGCTCCGGGTCTTTGCCTCTGAGCCACTTCTCAGTTGATATTCTGCTTGCTGTCCGTCGGAGCCTGGTTCTGAACTATGTGCTGATTGCCTGTCTCTGGATCTCCCTACAATCTGCACTTGTCTATCCTGGTCCAGCTGAGGCAGGTTTCCTAATCAACCAGGGTATAAAGCCCTGCCTCACTATGAGGGATGTGTCAGTTCATTGTTCTTTGATTGTCCTGTCTGTGCCAACGGTTCCTGTTGTTGTCTTCTGCTACAAGACTGACCCCGGCTTCTGACCCTTTTGGCTTACGTATCCTGGAATGCTGCTGTCTCCTGCTCTTTGACCCGGCCTGTACTTTCGGAATTCCCTGCCTTCTCCAGCCCTTGACCCACGGCTTGTGCCCCGGACTTGTCTTTGGTTCCTGTCTGCAAACTCTGAACTTTCCGTCAGTAGTTACCTGACCCTCAGCTCTCATCAGTGTAACCCGTCTGCTCAGCTACAAGACTGACCCCGGCTTCTGACATTACGCTGAATTCTGGAATCCTGGGCCACAGCTATACTTGACTATCCTTGGCTAATCCCTATCTAGCCCCCGTGCACAGACTCACAGCCCAGGTAGTGTCTTACCTTATTAACGTGGGCTGTGTGTACCTGCAAGGGTGAGCTTACAAATCTGCAAAATGGACTCCACTCAAGGTAAGCCCTCACATAATGAACTGACCCATAACATGGAGTCCGCAGACTTGTACAAAATGCTCACCTCCCTGACTCTGCAAGTCTCCAGCCTGGGCCATACCATTCTGGAACTACAGCAAGAAGCTCAAGTACTTAAAGGGACAGCACACCCAGCCCCGGAACCAGCATGTCCTGAGCCGTTTGTTGTTATGCCAGAGAAATATGATGGTAGCCGTGCATCCTTCTTGTTTTTTAAGATGGATTGCAAGCTGCTGTTTGCTCTTAAACCTAGGACCTATGCCATGGACTATGTTAAGGTTTGTGCTTCCATCAACTTGCTAACAGGGCAAATCAAATCATGGGCTCATCTGCTGTTTCAGGAAAAGAGTCCAGTCTTGGACAGCTGGGAAACTTTCAAGTCTGCTCTGGACTCATACATTCCTGTCTCCATGAGGACCAGCGCTCCCAGGTCTGCTCTCAGTTCACGTGGCCTACCGGTATTCAGGGACAGAAATATTCCGTACAGACACAACACCAAGCCTGCCCAGTATGTGCCAAGCTATGAAGCTCTGTATGTGCCCAGCCATGAAGTTCCAACACCACGAAGCCTTGACGCTCCTGTGGATGCACACACGCCTGCCTTGGAGGACGTGGAACCCATGCAGATCGGGGCCATCCGGTCCGGGCTATCTAAGGTAGAAAAAGAGCAGAGGAGAGGCTATGGACTTTGTTTTTACTTTGGCGTAAGCGGGCACTTTATATCTCTCTGCCCAACTCGCCCACCTCGGCCAAAGGTTCTTCAGGTTGGTACTATTGGGAGTTTTTTTGCTACCCCAGAATCTTTGCCTGCTAAGCAGCTTGAAGTTCCTTTGCCCCAGTCTGACATTCCGATGACTACTGTCCAGTCCGATGCACCTGTTCTTCGGCTTGCTGTACCTACCTTCCCAGTTGAAGTTCCGGCTCCAGTGTCCCCAGTTCCAGTTCCTGTGTCCCCAGTTTCAGTTCCTGTGTCCCCAGTTTCAGTTCCTGTGCCCCCAGTTTCTGTTCCTGTGTCCCCAAGTGAAGTTCTTTCACCTGACTGCACATATGCCTCGAATGGTACCATGGTCCGTAAACAGGATCTAGTAATGTTTGAACACGCTTTACAAGCAGTGAGTGCACCCCCTACCAGAACTTCAAAATCAACGAAGTCCAAAAAGAAAAAGTAAAAATATTCGGACTCTGTCGTTGGTGCTTTGTTTCCCCATGGTTTGGACCTTAAAGACTGTGCCTATGAGGAAGCTCCTTTAAACGCCCAGAGGGCATTTTTAAGGGGGGGGGGGATATTCTAACCCACTATTATCTAACTCCCTCTTTAGGGAAGTTTTAATTAATGAATAATACCAACCTCAAAAACTGGTTCACGGTGTAAGGGGAGGGCGTGTTGGTGGGAGGGGGAGGGATAGAGGAATGGGCCGGTAGGGTGGAAACACAGGAAGATAACCTGGAACTAAGAGGTTTTTCACCTAATCACAACGTAATAGAGTAATAGAGGAAGATAAGATAGGGGGAAAAAGGGGAAAAATGTATGATGTGTATCCATTATGTCAAGACTATGCACGCTGGTGCACTGTGTATATTTTTATACTTCTGTCACGCAAACAACAATAAAAACGATATGAAAAAAAAAAAGAAAACAATGTTTCTTTTACGACAAGTTTCTCGGTTGTGTGTACGAGGCCTCACAGTCATGGTCCAGGTCATATGCTCATAGGGAAACACAGAGAGACTCCATAGTGCTTACTGACTATTTATTACATTAAAATCAAACTTCTCCAAATGCACTTACATAAATAAAAAGTATTCATGCATGTAAACAGGACATTCCAGTTCACGGGAGCTACCAGACCAGAGATTTGATCTGTCCCCCCAGCTTGACCAATGTGATTATGTCACCACTTCCTCCCACCTGATGTGCTGCGTCCTTCTGGACTTTCTCAAAGGCCTTGTAACTGAACTACCATTGTGGATGTGTGTGAAGCATAGTTCGGTGAGAGGGTAGAAGTGCCTGGGAGTGGTTGGAGGATTCTATGGATGATGTGTAGAGTAGTGTTTCTCTACTCCAGTCCTCAAGGCGCCCCAACAGGTCATGTTTTCTGGATTTCCCTCAGATGAAAAAGCTGTGGTAAATACTAAGGCAGAGAAACTGATCAAATCACCTGTTCAAAAAGTATGGAGGGATGTATACAATAAAGAAATGTTTGATTTGGCAGTAAGATGTGGTGAGGGTGGCTTTACATAGATTTTTGCCAACAAGAGAGTTTCAGAGGAGGAGAAAGCGGGTTGATAGGGAGGGGTGTAGGATTTGGAGAGTGTTGTGCAATTGCTCTGGTGGTGTGGTATGTCCGAGGGTGGGGTGTAGGAGGGAGGACAGTGAGGAGGATTTTCTGGAAGTGTGAAAATGGAAAAGAGGTGAGGAAGAGTCTAATGAAAATGGTAAAACGATTGATTGGGGAGGATGACATTTGTATGGATTATATTAGATTGGGAAGGATGAAGAACAGGCTCTATGGATGTTGGTAAATTGTGTAATAGAGAATAGGTGATTGGGTTTCAGCATATTTAATCCTAATACTTTAAAAACTTTACTGAGTTTTGAAATTAAACTTTCCACCATATTTACTTTGAAATTGAAAATTATTTTTGTTTTATAGTATTTATGTGTTACCGGATTGTAGACTGAATAACTAATACAAGAGGGAGAACTAAGATTAAAAAAAACAACAGGACCACAAAAAAAGAGACTTAAATACCAAAAAAACAGACCACTGCCATTCTTGCTTTGATAGCTTAAATAAAATACTGTTATGAGAAGCACTGGTCTGTTTTTCTGGTGTCCCATCTCCACCTTCTTCATGTTCTCCTCTCCTTAATATATAATTCCAGAATGTTCACCTCCCACCAAATCTTAATTTGTTTTTCCATTATATGTTTCAATTGTTTAAAATAGTTTTCTAAGTCTATCCCAGGTGTTCCTTGGTGGAAACTGGAAACTTCCTCTAAATCTACCACCCTTTTCTTCATATTCCCAAATACTTCAATGGCAGCTAGTTATCATAACCCAAAAAAGATATCAAAATGTTAAGATTTATAAAAATAACAGCGCCATAGAAAAATATGTTTAGGGACTGAAATCCTAAAAAACACACCACTGCCACCCAGCTTTGTTAGAACTTCAAATAAAAAACACTGTTTAAAAAATAAGCAGTGCTGCTAATTTTTTAAACAAAAGGGAAAACTAACCAGATAATTTCTTGAGAAAAAAAATATATATATATAACATTGTCTGTAGGTTCTTGTGGGTTTTTGCCTTTTGCCTATGTTTTATGCCTTCTAGTAACATTGTACACAATGGCTTTAGATTAATGAGGACTTATTGAAAAAAAAAAGTAATCCTTAACCTTATAAATGATCAGTGAACAATAACAGTAATGGTGCAAATCATATAACTACACAGGTTCCTCTTAATGTGATGAAATACACTATAAGTAATGGTGCAAAAAAATTTTTCAGGTAACTGTGCTAAGTGACACTCCTATATTGGTGATAAACAGTCCATCAACAGAGTTTGAAAAATATTAGCAAAAAATATAAGTAAAATTTCAAAAGTCCAAGAAAGCAAAAGTGCAAGTGTAGGTCCGCAATATGGAGTGAGAGGAAAATGGGTATCCAGTGATCCTTTTAGGGTAAGTAAGGATGTCCCCTTACCTTACTGCTGTAAGGTAACAGCATATAGATCCAACCACATTAGATGGTTCACTCGATGGGCTCTGATCCAACAACGGCAGGTCCTCCTTGGGGTTCTCGTCCCAGATTGGTCAGTTTCTCGCCCCAAAGAAATAAAGCATCGATGGTGTGATACCGTTTTAAAAATTTTAATTCTCAAAGAAAATAGACAGGGGTACTCACATAATCCAAAATACAATTGAGCATGTAAAAAAGAGGGGCAATCTGTCGCCAACGTCACCTCCGATACCTCTCAGTGGACTCATGCGCATTCGTCACTATCATGTGACTTCCTCAGGAGTAGTGAGAGGCATAAATGGGATCCTTTTTATAAGGTGACTTGTTTAGTAGGCTGTAAGTAAACTCAGCTGTTTGCCATGTAAATAATGCAGCTGCAGCCATTTTCCCGTAGTCTGCTAGGCATTTAATAGTAAAATCAAAAAATTTCGCCCAGCATATAAAATATTTAAATTAGTAGCATTCAGATGGTGGGTGACAGATATGACATCTCATTTATATGGTTAACAATGAAAAAAATTGAAAAAACTTAAAAGCTTCAGCCAGGGGACGGAGACCATGGGGGGGGGCAAACACAGAAGTCCCATTGTACCATCATAACATTCTGTGTTGACAGTACACAGCATTCTACAGGAAGTCTGGCAGCCGCCATTTTGTTGTAGCTCAAAAGTATCATCATAACATTCTGTGCTGACAGTACACAGCGTTCTACAGGAAGTCTGGCAGCCGCCATTTTGTTGTAGCTCAAAAGACGTCCCCAGCATCTCACAGAGCGCTGGGGATACGTCTTACAAAAGTGAGCCATTCTGTCTGATGTCTGGTCGGGGGCCTGCATGGGGCCCCCCGACCTCGGCCAGCATCACAAATAGGCTTCCATCACGTATCGGCGGCGTCTATCAAAACGAGCGCCGCCGGAAGTGGAGCTGCAGCCACCTTGCAGCCACCGGAAGTGGAGCCGCGGCCATTTTTTTGAAGCCAATGCTTGTTAAATGGTGACACACGGCATCCTCACAAGGGAGCACTCGAGGGAAACAATTAAAAACACAGGGGAGCAGGAATTTATGTGTATATACACACTCATAATGCACCGAGAAGATTGAGGCTCAATTGGTATATTAAAAAATATTGAGAGCCAGAATAATTTGTTAAAAAAAATATATATATGTTAAAAAGTATAAAAAATTTAAATGAATGTATGTCGACATATTTAATTTCATTGAATGGATATGCCACATAAGGTTAAAAGACGTAGATGACGTGTGCGAACAGATCCACATATACAGATTAAAAACAATCTACGTCATCAATATTAGATAGCGAAAAGGAGAGAACAGAGAGGGTAAGTGAAGCAAGAAATAAATCAAAAAATAAAGTCTTATCGGTCACTTAAAAAACAATTAAGATCAAAATCTATGTTAAGACCTCGGGGAGCAAAAGTATCCAGAGTAAATATCCAGCGAGATTCTAACTGGCTCAATGTTCTAACTTTATGCCCGCCTCGCCAGTGTCTCACATAGGGCTCTATGCCCCAAAATTTAAGATGTGTCGGATCTTTATTGTGGTGGGTAAGGAAGTGTCTTGATACACTATGTTTATCGAAACCTTTAAGGATGTTTTGGACATGTTCTTTTATACGCACTCGTAATGCTCTTTTTGTCCGGCCTATGTATTGTAGACCGCAACTGCATTCGAGTGCGTATACAACTCCCTCTGTGTTACAGCAGATAAATTCTTTTATTTCGTATACATCTCCTGTACTAGTTGCAGTAAAATCTTTCCTCTTCTGGTTTGGTTTGTGAGTTCTCAAACATGCGTAGCATCTTTTGCATGGAAAAAAACCTTTACCAGTGAAAAAAGAGAGGAAGTTGTTTTTATTTTTAGGCGGATCAGGCACATTTTTAACAATTTTGTCCCTAATAGTAGGTGCCCTTTTATATACGAACTTTGGAATCGGTGGAAGGACACCCCCCAGTTCTTTGTCAGCCAGTAGTATATTCCAATGGCGTCTAATGACTTTTTCAATGCATTTATGTTGTATACTGTAATCGAAGATGATAGGCATCAAGTCTTTATGCATTTTTTGTTTAGGCTTATCACTCATAAGAGTCTGTCTATCCATTGTTGCCACTTCTGCAATCTTCTGGTTAATAAAGGAATTGTCGTATCCTTTTTGTTTAAACCTTTCTCCCATGTCTTTTGCTTGGGTGAGAAAAGTATCTTTGTCTGTACAATTTCGTCTTAGGCGCATTAATTGCCCTTTTGGAATGTTAAAAAGCCAGTTTCTGTGATGACAACTTTCAAGCGGCAAGTAGCTATTACGATCCACATTTTTAAAATGAGTTTTAGACCGGAGTTCATTATTTTCTTGTTCCACCTCTAGGTCTAGGAATGTGATCTTTTTGTTGCTGATTTCCCAAGAAAGTTCAATGTTTCTGTCATTGGTATTTAAATCTTGTAGAAAATCTGCTAGCGTTTCTTTCTCGCCCCTCCACAGTATGAAGATATCATCAATATATCTTTTATATATGTACAGATCATCAGGAGGTTCAGAGAAGATTTTCCCTTCTTCCCATTGGGCCATAAAAAGCCCAGCTACACTAGGGGCAAATTTTGCCCCCATGGCTACGCCGGTTTTCTGGAAAAAGTAATTGCCGCCATACCAGAAGTAGCTATTTTTAAGACAAAAGTCCAAACTTTTTACCAGATATTTTCGTTGGATGCAGGGCAACTGGGAATATTTCCTGAGGCCCCATTTGACTGCTTCGCATGCTTGATGATGTAGTATGATCGTGTATAACGACGATACGTCTGCTGTTGCTAGCCAAAAGGGTCCATCATCTCTTGGTATATCATCCAGGCATTGTAACATCTGTTTTGTGTCTCTAAGATACGCTCTTGTACTCTGAACTACTGGCTGTAAATAGAAGTCAATGTATTGCCCCATTCTTGCAGTTAAGGAATCAATTCCATTTACTATAGGTCTGGGCGGTGGATTCGTGCTGTTCTTATGTATTTTGGGGAGTGAGTATACAATAGGTGTGCGACATGATGTAGGGATCAGATATTGTGCTTCTTTCTTATCCAGGATTCCTCTTTTTAGTCCTAAATGTACAATCTGTTCCAAGGCTTTTCTGCATTTAAACATGGGATTACTCAGAAGGCGGCTGTAGGTGTTGGTATCTCCTAGCATTTGTTCCATGCTCATTTTATACTGTTATACAGTATAAAATGAGCATGGAACAAATGCTAGGAGATACCAACACCTACAGCCGCCTTCTGAGTAATCCCATGTTTAAATGCAGAAAAGCCTTGGAACAGATTGTACATTTAGGACTAAAAAGAGGAATCCTGGATAAGAAAGAAGCACAATATCTGATCCCTACATCATGTCGCACACCTATTGTATACTCACTCCCCAAAATACATAAGAACAGCACGAATCCACCGCCCAGACCTATAGTAAATGGAATTGATTCCTTAACTGCAAGAATGGGGCAATACATTGACTTCTATTTACAGCCAGTAGTTCAGAGTACAAGAGCGTATCTTAGAGACACAAAACAGATGTTACAATGCCTGGATGATATACCAAGAGATGATGGACCCTTTTGGCTAGCAACAGCAGACGTATCGTCGTTATACACGATCATACTACATCATCAAGCATGCGAAGCAGTCAAATGGGGCCTCAGGAAATATTCCCAGTTGCCCTGCATCCAACGAAAATATCTGGTAAAAAGTTTGGACTTTTGTCTTAAAAATAGCTACTTCTGGTATGGCGGCAATTACTTTTTCCAGAAAACCGGCGTAGCCATGGGGGCAAAATTTGCCCCTAGTGTAGCTGGGCTTTTTATGGCCCAATGGGAAGAAGGGAAAATCTTCTCTGAACCTCCTGATGATCTGTACATATATAAAAGATATATTGATGATATCTTCATACTGTGGAGGGGCGAGAAAGAAACGCTAGCAGATTTTCTACAAGATTTAAATACCAATGACAGAAACATTGAACTTTCTTGGGAAATCAGCAACAAAAAGATCACATTCCTAGACCTAGAGGTGGAACAAGAAAATAATGAACTCCGGTCTAAAACTCATTTTAAAAATGTGGATCGTAATAGCTACTTGCCGCTTGAAAGTTGTCATCACAGAAACTGGCTTTTTAACATTCCAAAAGGGCAATTAATGCGCCTAAGACGAAATTGTACAGACAAAGATACTTTTCTCACCCAAGCAAAAGACATGGGAGAAAGGTTTAAACAAAAAGGATACGACAATTCCTTTATTAACCAGAAGATTGCAGAAGTGGCAACAATGGATAGACAGACTCTTATGAGTGATAAGCCTAAACAAAAAATGCATAAAGACTTGATGCCTATCATCTTCGATTACAGTATACAACATAAATGCATTGAAAAAGTCATTAGACGCCATTGGAATATACTACTGGCTGACAAAGAACTGGGGGGTGTCCTTCCACCGATTCCAAAGTTCGTATATAAAAGGGCACCTACTATTAGGGACAAAATTGTTAAAAATGTGCCTGATCCGCCTAAAAATAAAAACAACTTCCTCTCTTTTTTCACTGGTAAAGGTTTTTTTCCATGCAAAAGATGCTACGCATGTTTGAGAACTCACAAACCAAACCAGAAGAGGAAAGATTTTACTGCAACTAGTACAGGAGATGTATACGAAATAAAAGAATTTATCTGCTGTAACACAGAGGGAGTTGTATACGCACTCGAATGCAGTTGCGGTCTACAATACATAGGCCGGACAAAAAGAGCATTACGAGTGCGTATAAAAGAACATGTCCAAAACATCCTTAAAGGTTTCGATAAACATAGTGTATCAAGACACTTCCTTACCCACCACAATAAAGATCCGACACATCTTAAATTTTGGGGCATAGAGCCCTATGTGAGACACTGGCGAGGCGGGCATAAAGTTAGAACATTGAGCCAGTTAGAATCTCGCTGGATATTTACTCTGGATACTTTTGCTCCCCGAGGTCTTAACATAGATTTTGATCTTAATTGTTTTTTAAGTGACCGATAAGACTTTATTTTTTGATTTATTTCTTGCTTCACTTACCCTCTCTGTTCTCTCCTTTTCGCTATCTAATATTGATGACGTAGATTGTTTTTAATCTGTATATGTGGATCTGTTCGCACACGTCATCTACGTCTTTTAACCTTATGTGGCATATCCATTCAATGAAATTAAATATGTCGACATACATTCATTTAAATTTTTTATACTTTTTAACATATATATATTTTTTTTAACAAATTATTCTGGCTCTCAATATTTTTTAATATACCAATTGAGCCTCAATCTTCTCGGTGCATTATGAGTGTGTATATACACATAAATTCCTGCTCCCCTGTGTTTTTAATTGTTTCCCTCGAGTGCTCCCTTGTGAGGATGCCGTGTGTCACCATTTAACAAGCATTGGCTTCAAAAAAATGGCCGCGGCTCCACTTCCGGTGGCTGCAAGGTGGCTGCAGCTCCACTTCCGGCGGCGCTCGTTTTGATAGACGCCGCCGATACGTGATGGAAGCCTATTTGTGATGCTGGCCGAGGTCGGGGGGCCCCATGCAGGCCCCCGACCAGACATCAGACAGAATGGCTCACTTTTGTAAGACGTATCCCCAGCGCTCTGTGAGATGCTGGGGACGTCTTTTGAGCTACAACAAAATGGCGGCTGCCAGACTTCCTGTAGAACGCTGTGTACTGTCAGCACAGAATGTTATGATGATACTTTTGAGCTACAACAAAATGGCGGCTGCCAGACTTCCTGTAGAATGCTGTGTACTGTCAACACAGAATGTTATGATGGTACAATGGGACTTCTGTGTTTGCCCCCCCCCATGGTCTCCGTCCCCTGGCTGAAGCTTTTAAGTTTTTTCAATTTTTTTCATTGTTAACCATATAAATGAGATGTCATATCTGTCACCCACCATCTGAATGCTACTAATTTAAATATTTTATATGCTGGGCGAAATTTTTTGATTTTACTATTAAATGCCTAGCAGACTACGGGAAAATGGCTGCAGCTGCATTATTTACATGGCAAACAGCTGAGTTTACTTACAGCCTACTAAACAAGTCACCTTATAAAAAGGATCCCATTTATGCCTCTCACTACTCCTGAGGAAGTCACATGATAGTGACGAATGCGCATGAGTCCACTGAGAGGTATCGGAGGTGACGTTGGCGACAGATTGCCCCTCTTTTTTACATGCTCAATTGTATTTTGGATTATGTGAGTACCCCTGTCTATTTTCTTTGAGAATTAAAATTTTTAAAACGGTATCACACCATCGATGCTTTATTTCTTTGGGGCGAGAAACTGACCAATCTGGGACGAGAACCCCAAGGAGGACCTGCCGTTGTTGGATCAGAGCCCATCGAGTGAACCATCTAATGTGGTTGGATCTATATGCTGTTACCTTACAGCAGTAAGGTAAGGGGACATCCTTACTTACCCTAAAAGGATCACTGGATACCCATTTTCCTCTCACTCCATATTGCGGACCTACACTTGCACTTTTGCTTTCTTGGACTTTTGAAATTTTACTTATATTTTTTGCTAATATTTTTCAAACTCTGTTGATGGACTGTTTATCACCAATATAGGAGTGTCACTTAGCACAGTTACCTGAAAAATTTTTTTGCACCATTACTTATAGTGTATTTCATCACATTAAGAGGAACCTGTGTAGTTATATGATTTGCACCATTACTGTTATTGTTCACTGATCATTTATATTTATTTTTATGCTGATGCCATTTGGGCTATATTGCTCCTCATTTCAATTACACCTACTTTCATTCCCCTCCCCCACCTGTTTATTCACTTATCCATTCACCACTGATTAGCGCAGCACTACCCTCCCCATTTTCAATTGCTTATGGTTTGATACACCTTCCAGTGCCGCAGCTGTACCTCCACTTCTCATCACTTTCATTTCCCCTCCCCCTTTCTTCCCCTCTCTGTTTCCCCTCCTTTGATAAGCGCGGTAATATCCATTTTTCCAATCCTTAACCTTAGTATTCTAAATGGTAAACCAGATTGTCCCCATCGGCCAAAACTAGTCATTCCTTAACTGCTGAACACTGAGGCCCCATACACACGAGAGGATTTATCTGCGGATACGGTCCAGCGGATCGTATCCGCGGATAAATCCTCTCGAGGATTTCAGCAGATTTCTATGCGATGGCGTGTACACACCATCGCATTGAAATCCGCGCCGAAATCCTCTGGCGATGACGTGTCACGCCGTCGCCGCGATTATGACGCGGCGACGGGCGCGACGCTGTCATATAAGGAATTCCACGCATGCGTCAAATCATTACGACGCGTGCGGGGAATCCCTTTGGATGGATGGATCCGGTGAGTCTGTACAGACGAGCGGATCCATCCTTTGGGATGGACTTCAGCAGATGGATTTGTTGAGCATGTCAGCAAATATTCATCTGCTGGAAATCCATCCCAGGGGAGATTTATCCGAGGATAAATATCCGCCGGAGTGTACACACCATAGAGTCTATCCGCTGAAACCCATTTGATGGGATTTATCTGCGGATAGATTCTATGGTGTGTATGGGGCCTGAGTTCCAATAAGAAGAGAATTGATCTAGATGAAGATGAGCTTCTCTCAACCAGGGATCCATTATTGCTAAGGGTTGCTTGACCAAGAAGCAAATTCTGTCTCATTGATAAGTTGCAACTGACACCAAGGATCTTTTTAGATTTTAAAAAAAATTAAGAAAGGGGTGTTTAGGCAGTCCTCCAGGGCATATATATATATAATCCATTTATAGTGAAATTAAACATAAGTGTCGACAGGGCTCTTGCCATAATATACAAGTACACACCTCATTTTTGCATGTTATAGCATACTTACCTCTCATAATGTCTTTGTTTCCTCTAGTTGCCCCATTGCTACCTTCTCCCGGTCTTCTGAATTCGGTGTCCTCAGCTTTATTCATTGTCCGGCCAGGTTTTACAGTATATGAATTTGATTAGTTATGCTTAAAGTAAAAAAAAATGCTTATGTATAAAAGAAGGGAGTCACAATTTATCATTCTTCATGGAGAATTTGGTTCCATCTTTTTTGATTCTTGTTTTACTTCACCTCATCTCATTATAGTTCCACCCGTCTGAACAGACTGTATAAAATCAATACACTTTCTATGTTACTTCCCTTTATGTCACCTGTTGTTCATTAGGGATGCCTACTGCATGGGGTTGGCCTTTTGAAAAAAAAAGCACCTGAATATCTAAAATGTGGTGAAAAATATAAAATAGCAACTATTTAACAATTTAGGTAAATGTAATAATATAAATGAGATTTGGATTTCATTGACAATGTCTATCTGTAAAATATAGAGAGAATGTTCACACCCAGGACTTAACTTATCATCTCATTGATATTGAATTGATATGCTAAAGAGGAGGTAGAATACCAGGCTGAGGTGTGACTGTTGATACTGTTTCCATCACAATGACCATGTTTATGGAAGCCAACCCCCATTGTTGGGAAGAGTGGTGTCCTATTGTGGCTCTCAGGGAATACCAAATTTGCATCATTGTCTCAGTATTAGAAAACACATAGGTGGTAACATTAGTAACCTGTACAAGAGTTGCCATAATTAAAAAAAATAAAAAACATTAACACAAAACTAGATTTTGTTATGGTATAAAGAAAGCCTTAACCTTAGTATTATAGGAAATCTCCCCAGGCACCTACTTTAGATTATTGGAAGTCTATTGTTAGCAAAATGGTCCCATTGTATACATTTACTTACGAATCTAGGGTGTGGGATGTTTGCAACTCGGCATGTAATCTCTGTATAATATGAGTAAGTGCTGGAATGTACTTACATCATACATGGCAAGCCGATAGAGAATACTAAAGACTTACCAACCAAAGGCTCCTTTGGTTGGTAACTTTGAGCCTGGCTATTATTGAAATATTTTTTATATTCCATATATATATTTAATCGCATACTGCTAAAAACGCATCTCATTCAAAGTCCCAACCCCCCCTCTTTTTTTACATTTATAGGGATGGAGGCCTGTGGTAGTGTCTATCATATGCCTCATCTAAAGTCCCCCCTTTTTAATAGTGGTGTCCAACTGTGGCCATCAGGGAATGTCAGATTTGAATGATTGCCCCAGTATTGGGAGAGACACAACTGATTAAATTAGTAACCTGTGCAAAAGTTGCCATAAAAAAAACTCCTTCCCACCGAGCATATGCATATATGTGTCCTCGGCTTTAGGGGTTATACCGGGATTATGCCCGCAGCTGTACAATTTTTTAGAGCCAGCGATCAGCTGCCCAAGGATAACAACCAATGTGGTTAAAAGCCGCTCGGTTGTTATCCCGGAGGAATGGGAGGGGACATCCTCCCTCCTGGCGCTCTTACCGGGCCTCCCATCCCACCGGGAGACCCAAACCCCGATGCGCCACTTCCGGTGCCTAGAGACAGACTCTCAAAAAGCCATAAACAGCTTGGTTCCAGTCTTCTCTCTGTAAACACAGAAACAACGTCACAATGTCACTTTCCGGTTCACTCAGCCGCCAATGGCGCTGGATTAAAAAAAAATACAGTATTCCAAAAATTTTAATGTCCCTGCGAGCTCGCACAGCAAAGAAAACACATACGGAAGTCGCGCCCGCATATGTAAATCGTGTTCAAATCACACATGAGAGGTATCATCGTGATCGTTTTAGGCCTCCTTGCCAATTGAGTGTCTGGACCCACTTCCTGTTCATCCAGGAGAAGAAGCAACATCTGTTAGGCCAGGAGGAGAAGCCCCAGCTCATCCCTCGGCTGGAACGAGAAGCAGCAGTCCTACCGCTCATCCTCCATCCTCGTCATCTCCTAAGGTAAAGCCTCCTTCCCATCTGTCAGGGGGTTGTAGTGGCTGTGTGAGTGAGCGGGGGGAGGTTTGTTTGCTGCCTCCCAAAATATTGAGCACCAATTACCACTGGCTCCTGTGTGAGGGATTCTCCAGCAACACTAACTTTTCAAGAAATTTTCTTTCCTTCCACCCATGATGATGGGTGAAAGTAGAAAAAAAAGAAACACAAAATGTAAACAAAAACCAACAACCACAACTTTTTTTTATTTTTTACTCTACTCTGGGGAGGTGATCAGGATCCCTGGTTCTGCACATCCAAGGTGTCCTGTGATGGTTATGAGAGAGACAACCCAAGCCTGGGCTCCCACCAGGCCACAGCCTCAATGCATTTCACTCTGCCCCTCAGAACTTAGTCATGGCAACTAGAGTCACATAGACACCAGATAAGCAGGTAACAACAATTTTCATTCTTTGAAACTCGGGGTGATCTGGAGGGGGAGCTCCTTCTAATGCAAAAAGAATAGAGAAAAGACACAGTACAAGACCTTTGTAATGTAAAACGTCAAATCCAGAAAATGCAGTAAGCTCTGAGATGACTCCGTATTACTAGGAGCGCACACAGTGAGTAAGTAAAGTGAGACTTCCAACCCGTTAGCTCGAGATCTCACCACACAGCAGAAGAAAATTTATGTTAAATCACTTTCACTTTCGATGCAAAATATTTAATCACTTTTACACCTGCAAATCATGTGGTGTTTCTTTATTTTTGTCCAACCCCTGTATGTCCACCATAATGGAATCTTCATAAACTTTGTCCAGATGCTGATAAAGACCTGAACAATGGTCAGTACCTTTATCATCCAACACACAGGAATGCAGTGAAAGAACCTGTATCCATAGAACATCTCCACTCTTCTTCTGTGCCCTTCCTTTCTTTCTGACCAAAATCCTTGTGACTAAGTAGTAATAAGATATCTACATAATCACTCCACCACATTTACTCGTTATGCTGCGTACAGACGATCGGAAACTCCGACAACAAAACCGTGGGTTTTTTTCAGACGGATGTTGGCTCAAACTTGTCTTGCATACACACAGTCGCACAAATGTTGTCGGAAATTCCAAACGCCAAGAACGCGATCACATACAACATGTACGATGGCACTAGAAAAGGGAAGTTCAATACCAGTCGTGTTAGTAGAAATTTGGTAAGAGACGATTCGCACTTTGCAGTCTCTTGCTTTTCATTCCATAACAGCGTGAGGAATGTGCTATCTCCATTATGAATTTTGTGCATCGGAATTGTCCACACATGATCGGAATGTACAAGAACGGATTTGGTTGTCGGAAAATCTGAGAACAAGCTCTCAAAATTTGTTGTCGGAAATTCCGACAGCAAATGTCCGATGGAACCTATACACGGTCGGAAATTTTTGACAAAAAGCTCCCATCGAAAATTTGTTGTCGTAAATTCCGAGCGTATGTACGCGGCATTAGATGAAAACCCAATACAGAAATGTCACCATTTAATGCTTATCTGTAACTACTTTCTCCCAGCCCTGTGAAAAGTAAAAAAAAAATGAAATTTACCAAAAGTTTTCAGGTCCTAATCCCCATTGACCACGCTCTTGTTTTTGCAAATGAGACACTGGGTACATTTTTTTAACAAAAAGGGATTGGGGGGGACAAAAAAAACAATCTAGTGTGGGGGGTGGACCTGTAAGGAGGGTTCGATTTGGTGGGCCAAGGTTAGAGGAAGTTAAGGAAGAAGAGGATGAAGCAATGTTGAAAGTGCTAAGGAAGATCATGGGCAATAGAAGGAGTAGGGAGTGAGGAGGTAACAGGGCTGAGTTTGGATTGGAAGGATAGGAGTGTAAGTGAATGAGTGAATGAGTGAGTGAAAAACGTATATAGCACAACACATGCGAACTGAATCGCCTCGGGGCGCTTGGTATCCATTTCCTCCTACACATTGCCTTCAGAATAGGTGGGTTTTGAGTTTTCTTCTGAAGGCCTCGTGATTCACTTCCGCTCGGATGCTGGTTGGTAAAGCGTTCCACAGTCTAGGTCCTTGGACTGCAAATCTTTGTTCTCCTTTGGACTTGTATCTGGCCTTGGGTATCTGGAGTAGATTTTGGTTGGTAGAACGGAGGACGCGATTGGGGTTGTGACTTTTTAATTTGTCACGTAAATATTGGGGTGCACTTCCTTGAACACACTTATGCGTCAGACAAAGTGACTTAAATGTTATTATGTCTTTTACTGGCAGCAAATGAGATCTAAGGTAGGGGAGATTGATTCCCAGGGTTTTTCCTGTTACAAGTCGTGCCGCCGTATTCTGGACGACTTGTAAACGATCAATTTGGTACTTTGGAAGTCCGAGGTAAAGGACGTTTGCATAGTCGAGTCTGGAGTTGATTATCGTTCCAACCATGACTGCTATGTCTTCTTTTGGGATAAAAGGAATGCGTCTACGTAGCAGGCACAGCAAATGGTGGGATCGGCTGACTACTGAGCTTATTTGTGCATCCATTGTCATTTCGGTGTCAAAAGTGACTCCGAGACTTTTGACTTTGGTGCTGGGGGTGATGGTTTGTCCCAAAATGAGCCGGGGTGTCCATGTTGTCACAGCAGGTCTATTTGGGTTGGCAATGAACAGAAGGAGTTCTGTTTTTGAGCCATTGAGTTTAAGGTAACTCTCTGTCATCCAATTTTCTATCAGAGCAAGGCATTTCTCTAGTCCGAGATAATGATCCTTTTTGTTGCTGATGTGAAAGTAGAGTTGGGTGTCATCCACGTAGGAATGGTAGGGTAAGTTCTGGTTAAGGATGATTTCCAGGAGAGGGCGGAGATGGATATTGAATAGTATGGGCGACAAGGGAGACCCCTAAAGGGACTCCGCATGACTGAACAAGACCACTGGCACATATTGTGGTGCAAAAACAAATGACTTAGTGAAGAGTTGCTAGTGTGACATGACGCTAAAACATTGAATAGCGAATTGAGGAAGCCACGTACCTCAGAAAGTTGGATGTATGTGATGTTTCTTTAGATGCTCCATCACTCACCAATTCATGTTGCTTCAATGTCTACCTCTGCACCAACATGTAAGGAAAATTCATCATCAAATATGATTACTGCCTCTTCTATGTTGTGCTTCTTTGGCTCCGGAGTCATCTCAGACTGAGATACAGAAGAGTCTGTGGTCAAAAGGTAAGACAAGGATGTGATGGAAACACTACCCTGTGAGGTGTTCAAGCGGGAAGCCATGGATTCCTCAGATAGTACAGAACTGCTTTCCATTGGATCCTCATCTTCTTGTCCTGTGGCTACATCTGGGGTGTCTTCCTTCCAAATTTCACTCATATATTTCAGGATTTCTGTAGCTTTACTTCTCTTCATATAGTCAATGGCCAAAAGATTGATAAACATCCGTCGTATTCCAGTGGGAATCTTTCTCCATGCTTCAGGAGGATTGTATATATGAAAATTGTTTTGCCAGTCAACAAAACGTTTAAATGCTTCATCATCAAGGGTGGCTACGGTCCATGGAAACTCCCCTGTGAGTAGGCAGTAGATGATGAAACCAAACGACCACACATCCAGGCTTCCATCTACAACCAGTCCATCTGAGTTGGTTATGTCACGCAATTCTGGGGCCATGTATAATTTGCTGCCAGACCTGGAGGTTATCATTGTTCCTTTGACCTTAGCAAGGCCAAAGTCTGTGATCTTGATGGAGTGGCAGTCCTTGTCGAACACCAAAATGTTTTCTGGCTTCAAATCCATATGAACAAGTCCTTTTTCTGACATGAATTTGAGAGCATTGGAGATCTGTACAGCACACCTTTTAACAGCATTTTCTGGAATTCCCACCTAGGAAAAACAAGAAATCAAAATACAAAATAGATGTTAAATACTGTAGGGTAGAAGAGAAATTCACAATCAGTTAAAGTATATGAATGGCCATATTTATTTTTTATTTTTTTTAGTTTTAGACTAGGGTTGGATTCTATTTCTGTATGTGTTCCCCCAAAAGAGATTCTCTTTCGCTAAATGTCCCGGCGATGGTAAATAGATGGGAAATTCAAACTATTTGTTATAACATTTCTTTATCAAAACTTAAACATCTGGGTATACTTAAAACTTAATGTACTTACATGTGGTAAAATCATGGAGCACAGATCACCTACAGGGGCCAGTTCTTGGACGAAGACTAAGTAATCGATGGTGGTGAAGGCGATGCCATAACATCCGATGATGTTGGGATGAGAAGAAAGTAAGTATGAAACACTGAACTCCTGAAGGAAAGACCTCTGGCTGATTCTGTTTTTATCCATGATCTTCAATGCCATTTTTTGACCTATAAAATAAATGAAAAAATAACTTAGTTTACAAAATTAGAAATTTATAGCTGGTAATTTTTTATGAAATATCTCAATCTTGGAGCAACCGATCTTAATAAAATATTTGAGAATGTATTATGCTTCATTGAAAGCTATATTTCAGTCTTACAAGCCGTACTGAAATCTCTAATGCCTGCTCGGTAGCTTTTTTCCCCCTACACATGGCTGAGTTTCCCATGAGAGCTATGGTCGGGAAACCCAGCCGTGTGTATGCTCCACCGCAGGTTTTCCCCTTAGGAAAACTGCAGGCTTAAAAAACGCTGGGAATCCCGGCGGGAAAAAGGAGAACATGTTCTCTTTTTTCCCTCTGGGATTCCCGGCGGTTTTACTGTTGGGAAATCTGTGATGGAGCATACATATGGCCGGAATTCCCAGCCAAAAGCTCTCATGGCAGTTTTCCTGCCAGGAAAACCGGTTGTGTGTACATGGCATTACTCTGATTTCACTGCACACTGCAAGTTTTTGTGCAGTAGAAGCAACAAGTCAAACAGACCCCATCTTGTTTCCTGACTGAGTGATGCCTATCTCTATTAGCATCATATCCTCCCCAGCCTGACTGTTCCTAGCCCATCCCTTTCATTCATTGGATGCCTTTTCTTTTGATCATGGAGGATCAGCATCACACGTGACCATTATCTAGGGCAGTCTGCATGCAAATACAGTCTACTCCTCCAGACAGATATGTAGCCATCAAAGTATTTTACTATTTACATAACTCTTCCCAAGACTCAGCCTATTGCTTAGTTACCTAAATAATTCTACCAACATTAAATAATGTTTTAAACATTTCATATATATAAATAATTGTAGATGATATTGAATTGTTAGTTATATTAATTCACTGACCTGTTATCCTGTGGTTTGCCGATAATACTCTTCCATAGCCTCCTTCTCCAAGTTCCTTCACCTTGAGGAAGTACTCCTGTAAGTCTACCTCCTGTAGACCTTTTGAATAGGAGGAGACCATTCTGTCCGGAACACCTTCCACATTATGAACAACGGAGGCCATAGTGTCCTGGAGAGGAAAAAAATGAAAATTTCTTACAAAAAGAAAACAAATCTTTTAAGAGAAACTTTAGAAATGTGTAAAATATGAATATTACAGTGTATTACTAGCATTTATATACCTATAAATATGAAATGCTCAATAAAGCTCCACATATTAATGAATGTGACTCAGGAATAAGTTAAGTGAGAGTTTGAACAGAACAACAGAAATGTATGGAGTACAGTTAAAAGGACATGAATATAGAAATACAGCAATTCATATACAAGACAATTATCAAGCAAATTTATAACTTTATCAATTGCAATAGCAAATAGAAATGCCAAGACGTATAACAATAAATAGGTACCACAATATATCCAATGGTTATCATTTCAGTCATGTGTGGGGGCTGTCTGGGTAACCGGGGGGTCAAAAGAGTAATTTTACCTCCAAGTGATATTTGGGAAGGAAATGTAATAAACTTTGGCCAGCAGGTGGAAAGGTGTATCTGTTGCCAGAAGAATTTTGGTAAATCTTATATTTCTGGCAGGTACTGCCATGAAAAGACCAAACATACCATAAGATGACCTGCAAGAGATTCTCTGCTTTTTTTTTGTCGGACAGCTATCTCAACTTTACAGTTTCTTTACATAAAGTCAGGAGGATGAACACAGAGCTCAGCCAAGTAAGAAGTGTAAATTGAATCAGAACTAGGAAACAAGTTGCCTCACCTTTTGTACCCAGTACAAGACGTCAGAGGCCATGCTAAAGCCATCAGAAGATATTAGTGACTGTTCCCTAAATCATTCTCCCCAAACTGAAGTCCCAGAATGACCCACAATGACCATGAGTGATGTCATAACATCCAAACACTCAATTGTCTCTTTTCAGGCACCTTAAATAACATTTTCAATGCATTTTCCTGCTCAATGTCACCTTTATGGTCTCAATAAGACCTCATATCATCAGACTGACAGACTTCATGAAATTAATTGAAGGGAATGCTCAGTGAGATCATTATGTAAAATGTTGTACTCTGGTTTTGGTGAGAGGGAATGTTTCATAGCCAACTATTCAACACTTTTCAGTCATTTGTTTTGTACAGATTGGAATATATGCGTAATAGGAGATTTATGACAACTATACATTACTTGGCTACCCAAACATTTGTTTCATTTTGTATTACATCACACAAATTACTGCCCCAACTTTTATTGCATATAATGTATTACTAACAACTTTTTCATCAGGCTGATCATGGCAAGCCTCCAATGTCTATCCTGTCTTCTGTATACATTGTATTACATATTATCCTGTCCTGAACCTCCACTCATTGCCCCTTTCATCAGTTTTTCATACTTAGGTTTTATATATTTATTACATACACCTCATAAACCTCTGATGAATTATTATCAGAATGCTCATTAAATAATAAAGAGCCATTGATTGGTTAGATGAAAGTGACCTTACCTTAATGTGGAGAGGATTCAGGGGTGATGAAGTTGGATTTGTTTCTCAAAGTATTAAGTTCCTCTGCAGATCAACACCAGACAATGTCACCAAATCTCCAGCTAGGCTGTAATAGATGAGTGTTCAGGGATCTCTGAAAGTAGAGCTACTGATCACAGGAGGGAGAGGTCCCCTTTATAAAAGTGAGATGGGCGGGGAAGGCAGAGAATGAGGCTTTCCATTGGCTGACTTCTCTGATGTGTAAATAACCCGCCATTGTTCCTTCTTATTTGCATATAAACAGGTTTTCTAGAGAATAGGTGATTGGGTTTCAGCATGTTTAATCCTAATACTTTAAAAACTTTACTGAGTTTTGAAATTAAACTTTCCACCATATAAACTATGAAATGGAAAATTATTTTTGCTTTATAATATTTATGTTTTATCGGATTGTAGACTGAATAACTAATACAAGAGGGAGAACTAAGATTAAAAAAACAAAGGGACCACAAAAAAAGAGACTTAAATACGAAAAATAAAACAGACCACTGCCATTCTAGCTTTGATAGAACATTAAATGAAATACTGTTATGAGAAGCACTGGTCTGTTTTTCTGGTGTCCCATCTCCACCTCCTTCGTGTTCTCCTCTCCTTAATATATAATTCCAGAATGTTCACCTCCCACCAAATCTTAATTTGTTTTTCCATGAGATGTTTCAACTGTTTAAAATAGTTTTCTAACTCTATCCCAGGTGTTCCTTGGTGGAAACTGGAAACTTCCTCTAAATCTACCACCCTTTTCTTCATATTCCTAAATACTTCCATGGCAGCTAGTTATCATAACCCAAAAAGGTTATCAAAATTTTAAGATTAATAAAAATAACAGCGCCACAGAAAAATGTGTTTAGGGACTGAGATACAAAAAAACAGACCACTGCCACCCTAGCTTTGATAGAACATCAAATAAAAAACACTGTTTAAAAAATAAGCAGCGCTGCTCATTTTTTAAACAAAACAGAAAACTAACCAGATAATTTATTGAAAAAAAAATAAAAAATATAACATTGGCTGTAGGTTCTTGTGGGTTTTTGCCTTTTGCCTATGTTTTATGCTTTCTAGTAACATTGTACACAATGGCTTTAGATTAATAAGGACTTATTGAAGATAAAAAAATTGAGTATAAAAATATCATCAGCATTAAAATAGTTTGCAGGGAGATTAAAGGACCTGTCAGGATAGGAATATTGGAGCTGCCATGTCTGGGCTTATTTTAGAGATTCATCTCCAAACATCCTGATCATTTCTTCACTACTTGGTGAGTCTCTGACCTAGAACAATCCATGTGTATATCATATAATGGAAAATAGCTTTCTGACATGATGTTCTGGGAAAACGACAAACCAAGTATTGAGACAAGGATGCCAAATCTTAGTATTCTAAATGGAAAACCAGGTTGTCCCCCATTGGCCAAAACTAGTCATTCGTTAACTGCTGAACACTTAATTCCAATAAGAAGAGAATTGATCTAGATGAAGATGAACTTATCTCAACCAGGGTTCCATTATTGCTAAGGGTTGCTTGACCAAGAAGAAAATTCTGTCTCATTGATAAGTTGAAACTGACACCAAGGATCTTTTTAGATTAAAAAAAAAATGAAAAAGGGATGTTTAGGCAGTCCTCCAGGCCATATATATATATATATATAATCCGTTTAGAGTGGAATTAAACATAAGTGTCGACAGTGCTCTTGCCATAATATACAAGTGCACACCTCATTTTTGCATGTTATGGCATACTTACCTCACATAATGTCTTTGTTTCCTCTAGTTGCCCAATTGCTACCTTCTCCCGGTCTTCTGAATTCGGTTTCCTCAGCTTTATTTATTGTCCGGCCAGGTTTTACAGTATATAAATTTGATTAGTTATGATTTAAGTAAAACAAAAATCTTATGTGTAAAATAAGGGAGTCACAATTGCTCATTCTACATGGAGAATTTGGTTCCATCTTTTTTATTTTTTATTTTACTTCACCTCATCTCATTATAGTTCCACCCATCTGAACAGATTGTATAAAACCAATACACTTTCTATGTTACTTCCCTTTATGTCACCTGTTATTCATCAGGGGTGCCTACTACATGGGGTTGGCCATTTGAAAAGAAGCACCTGAATATCTGAAATGTGGCAAAATGTATAAAATAGCAACTATTTAACAATTTAGGAAAATTTAATAATACGAGATTGTGTTATTTATTAAAAGTACACTTTGGTTTTCTTGGACAATGTCTATCTGTAGAAAATAGACAGAATGTTCACACCCAGGACATAACTTATCATCTCATTAGGGATGGGCTTGTGAACTGATATGCTAAAGAGGATGTAGAATGCCTTGCTGAGGTGTGCCTGCTGATACTGTTTCCATCACAATGACCATGTTTATGGAAGCCAACCTCCATTGTTGGGAAGAGTGGTGTCCTATTGTGGCTCTCAGGGAATACCAAATTTGCATGATTGTCTCAATATTGGAACACACATAGTTGGTAACATTAGTAACCTGTACAAGAGTTGCCATAAAACAATTAAAAAACAATAACACAAAACTAGATTTTGTTATGGTATAAAGAAAGCCTTAACCTTAGTATTATAGGAAATCTCCCCAGGCACCTACCTTAGATTATTGGAAGTCTATTGTTAACAAAATGGTCCCATTGTATACATTTAGTTACGAATCTAGGGGTTGCCCACAAAAGTTCTCAGAGGTGTGGGATATTTGGACAAAGTCCAGGGAAACTGTTGGGTCATCAGCAACGCCTCCAAAATACACACTGTTTTACTTCTGAATATCTCTCTTCCGAGTTCTGTGCAATGAGGAAAGTCCTCAGATGTCTACTTCACACTCTCCAGCTACCACAAAATAAGTCATCTAATTTATTTTGTTTATTTTTCTGGTGTATTTTACCTTGTTTACAATTCCAAGCCTGGGTGTGTCCAATAGGCTTTGTTGATGTAATGTTTACCTTAACAGCTTAAAAAAAAACAAAAAAAAACATAGTATTATAAATGGTGTGGTGGAGATTTTGAAATTCATATTTATATCATGGAGCTTCAAGGGAACCATTGCAAGGACTCTAATTAAATTACCATGCCCCATTGGGCACGTGTATGTATGTATATGTTTTTACAGGACTTTATATATTTTGTGATATGATGAAATAGGGGCCCAGCTTGTATTTTAAAAGGACTTTTGTTTTTACTCGTGGGAACTATTGAATGTCTCCAGGCATAGGGCGTCTGCTCATAGGGTTAAGGGGGGGCGAGTTACCCCCCTGGAATCAGCAAGGGTCTGCCATGCTCGCATCTGTAGCTGTGCTGACTCTCTCTGTGTTTGTGCAGTCGGCTCCACAGCTGTTGCAAGATTAGTGTCACAGAGCTTACAGAGCTCTTTACTGCCACCTCTGGCCGCTTCCTGTATGTGCACCCTCGTGTTTGCTTTGCTGCCTATAATGTATTTTCAAAGGGACATGTGGAAACAGGACTTGGGAGAAGGAAGACCACCATGACCTTACAAGTGGGGGCTGTGAGTACAAGTGAAGGGAGGAGGCTGTTTGTGTACAGGGGGGCTGACATATATACAGATGAGGGGGGCAGCTGAGTGCATACAGGTATGATCAGCGAAGGGGGGGTGCCAGATATAGAAAAGATCATATCATCTGTCCTGTCCTGTGTACAGCTATATTCACCCATCTTCCTTCCTGTATTCCTCCATCATCACTGACTGCATATATACATCATCTGTCCTGTATATAGAGCTGTATATACCCACCTTTCTTCCTCTATATACCAATACCATCCACCCCTTCTATATACACATACTGTACACCCTCTGTATTGTACATTTGATCAGTACAGTGAGGCTTCATATCATGGGCACATGCCTGCGCTTTATGGGATAATGACTAAGCCCCTCCCCTCCCCTTCATGACATTGTGACCGCAAAATTATGCCCCCCACCTGGAAAAAGTTCTGCGGACACCCATGTCTCCAGGTGATAATTAAATGATCCTTTTGTTTGGAAAGCACCTTAAGAGACGGAGAGGCTCCATCTCACCAGGGGGCCGTTAACATGCTAATGTGGGAACTGGTTGGGCTGGAGATCAAAGGGGTTGTTTATTGCATCATAGACATGTAGTAGACCGAGAGGCACCAGAAGTTTAAGACCTGATCGTGAACATTTAGGAGGCTTCAGGGGCAGCCAATCAGAATTTGAGCAGTTCTGGACCAATGAAAAGGTCCCAGGGGGGTTGGAACCTGGATGGGGGGAAGTAGGGGCACGGGGGGTATAAAGCAGTATAGAAAGCCACCCCTGCTCTCTCTAAGCCCAATGATCTGATCTAAGGAGCATGGTGACGTAAGGTTTCTCTCTGTAAATGTATCTCCTTCATTGTCTTTATATTTTCTGTAACTTATCCTTTCCTACAACTTGTCCTGATATACTGATGTGTCCATTATAGAAATATTCCTATTTGTATTATTTGTATCATTGGTAATATCTTTGTTTTAAGGTTGTATCATTTATGTTATAGTTGCGAATATCGGATTAATACAAGTTTCTTTTCTGTATAAATAAATGTAATTGTTTTCTCTTTAATCACCGTTATCTTTTGTTTTTAATTCTTATTTAGACGGAAGGTTTTAATCACTTATTGTATGTATCATTAAGCGTGTAAGTGAGGTAGGTATAAAGATCTCCACCCCAATGGGAAGGGTTCCTTGATAAAAGGAGCAATGTCTGCCTTATTAATATATTGCCCTCTTACGCTTCCTCCTCCATCTCCATTCGCCCTCCTCATCCATCTCCATTCTCCATCCAACATCTCCATCTCCATTCTCACTCCTCCTCCATTCTCACACCTTCTCCACCCTCTTAATTTTCAATATTTATACATCCTCCCCATTATCACTCCTCCTCCACCATCTCCATTCTCACTGCTACTTCTCCTCTATCTTCATTCATCCTCATACTGCTCCATCTCAATTCTCTCTCCCCATCATCCATCTCTATTTACACTCTTCCCCCTCTACTTTTTCAAAGTGTTTCCAAACAGGTGCTGTCAGGAAATACCTTACAGAAGGAATCTTGCTGCTGGTGCACGTCTGCAAGTGGCAGTGCACATGCTCACGCATGGGTTTTGGCACCAGTGGCTGTTTTTGGCATGGCACAGTGGTGACAATTGATGGGCACAGTGGCGAAAATAGATGGCACAGTGGTGACAATTGATGGTACAGTAATGACAATTAATGAGTACAGTGGCAACAATTGATGGCACAGTGGTTGATGGCATGGCACAGTGGTGACAATCGATGGACACAGTGGTGATAAATGATGGCACAGTGGCTGCGTTTGATGGCTTGGACCAGTGGTTGCATTTGATGGCATGGCACAGTGGCTACAATTGATGGCACAGTGGTGACAATTGATGGCACAGTGGCTGCGTTTGATGGGCACAGTGGCTGCCTTTTATGGGCACAGTGGCTGCGTTTGATGGGCACAGTAGCTGCGTTTGATGGGCACGGTGAGGCATATGTTTTTTTTGTTTGTTTGTTTGCGTCCCCCCAAAAATTTTGAGCACCAGCCACCACTGCTCAGGTCCCGTGTCTACTCTTTCAGGGGCCACAAGTCAGATGCATAAGGGAGGCCTTCCTCTGCATTACAGGGCTCATTCATAAGGTATGTCGAAACCTGACAGGTGCGCAAGCAGATGTCCTCTCACCTCCTTGGACCTCATTATTACAAATATATAATGAACAGCATTTTATCACAATCTCCTATGATCTGCTTCACAGTCAAGGTCCAGGTCATATGCTCATAAGGAAACACAGTGAGACTCCATAGTCCTTACTGACTAATTATTACATTAAAATCAAACTTCTCCAAATGAACTCACATAAATAAAAATTATTTATGCATGTAAGCAGGACACTCCAGTCCACAGGAGTTACCAGACCATAGACTTCATCTGTCCCCCCAGCTTGACCGATGTGATTATGTCACCACCTCCTTCCACCTGACGTGTTGCCTCCTTCTGGATTTTCTCAAAGGCCCTGTAACTGAACTACCATTGTGGATGTATGTGAAGGATAGTTTGGTGAGAGGGGTAGAAGTGCCTGGGGGTGGTGGGAGGAATCTAAGCATGGCCGGTTATATGGATGATGTGATGATGGTGTGAAGAGTATAGATGGTTTGAGGAGAGCAAAGTTGTCAATCAATATTTTATGTTCTCTAGGTGGGTTTGCATTAAATATGGCAAAGATTGGATGTAAGTTTTTTTAGTGAACAGAGAGATGTGGAAGAGAGCTATGAGGAGGTACATGGGTACATTTCTTGTTATTAAAGACCTTAACATTGGGGGGGGGGTGTTGATTATTAAAACTGTCACCTGGCCCATTTTATTATATTTACTTAATGTCTTTCCTGCAGGATGTTTCAGTGTGCCGTGTGTTAGTCTGAGGATTGAGGGGTGTTTGAGGAGATACAAATTGTATGAAATAACTAAAAGGTGTGGTGTGAAAGTTGGAAAGTGATGGGGGAGTTATAGGAAAGGGAGGGGTTGGAGTTGATAGGTGGATTGAATGAGGTGCATAATAAGAAAGTATGGAGGGATGTATACAATAAAGACATTTTGAATTGGCAGTAAGATGTGGTGAGGGCGGCTCTACATATGTTTTTGTTAACAAGAGAGTTTTTAGAGGAGGAGAAAGCTGGTTGATAGGGAGGGGTGTAGGAGGGCGGAGAGTGTGGAGCATTTGTTCTGGAGGTGTGGTATGTCCAAGAAAGGGGTGTAGGAGGGTGGAGAGTTTGGAAAATGTGTTCTGGGGGAGGTACAGTTAGGGGAATAAAGTATTTAATCCCCTGCTCATTTTGTACGTTCGCCCCAAAGAAATCATGAGCCTATAATTTTAATGATCTGTTTATTTTATCAGTAAAAGACAGAATAACAACAAAAATATTTAGAAAAGCACATTTAAAAAAAGTTATAGATTTATTTGCATTTTAATGAGTGAAATAATATAATATTTGATCCTCTTCCCAAAACATGACTTATGCCGCGTACACACGATCGGAAATTCCGACCAGAAAACCAGGTTTTTTTTTCTGACGGAATGTCGGCTCAAACTTGTGTTGCATACACACGGTCACACAAATCTTGTCGGAAATTCCGACCGTCAAGAACGCGGTGACGTACAAGACGTACGAAGAGCCGAGATCAGTGAAGTTCAAAAGGCAGTTTGGCTCTTCTGCTTGATTCTGAGCATGGATGTTTTTTTGCGCGTCGGAATTGCATAGACAAACAGAATTTCCGAGAGGAACTTTTTTCATTGATAAAATAGAGAACCTGCTCTCAATCTTTTGTTGGCACAAATTACGACAGCAAAAGTCTGATGGAGCATACACACAGTCGGAATTTCCGACCAAAAGCTCACATCTGACTTTTTTTGTCAGAATTTCCAATCGTGCGTACGGGGCATTAGTACTTGGTGGCAAAACCCTTGTTGGCAATCACAGAGGTCAGACATTTCTTGTAGTTGGCCCCCAGCTTTGCACACATCTCAGGAGGGATTTTGTCCCACTCATCTTTGCAGATATTCTCGATTCTCAGTCATTAAGGTTTCATGGCTGAGGTTTGGTAACTCGAACCTTCAGCTCCCTCCACATATTTCTATGGGATTAAAGTCATTGTAAAGGCTCATTTTTTTTGATAAACAAATATAAAACATGTTATACTTACCTGCTCTGCTGCAGTGGATTTGCACAGATTAGCACAGATCGTCCTCTTCTTGGGTCCCTCTTCTGTGCTCCAGGCCCCTCCCTCCTGTTCAGTGCCCCCACAGCAAGCAGTTTTCTATGGGGGCACCCGGGCTGAGTCACAGCTCCCTGTGTTCATTCAGACACATAGCCCTGACTCAGTCCTCTCTCTCTCCCCTGATTGGCTAGCTGACTTTGATTGACAGCAGTGGGAGCCAATGGTGCCGCTGCTGTTTCCCTGCCAATCAGGCAGGAGAATCTCAGATGGCGAGACAATTGTGGACATCGTTGGACAGAGAGGGACCTCAGGTAAGTGTTAGCAGGGCTGCTGCACACAGAAGGCTTTTTATCTTAATGCATCGAATGTATTAAGATTAAAATCTTCTGCCTTTACAACCCCTTAAAGGTCTGGAGACTGGCTAGGCCACTCCAGGACCTTAATGTGCTTTTTCTTGAGCCATTCCTTTGTTGCTTTGTTCCCCCAAAAAATCCATACCAGACCCTTATCCGAGCACGCAACCTGGCAGACCGCAGGAAAAGAGGGGGATGAGAGAGCTCCCCCCCTCCTGAAACGTATCAGGTCACATGCCCTCAACATGGGGAGGATGTCCGCATGTTGATGGGACAAGGGTCTCATCCCCACTACTTTTTGGAATTTGTGTTACGTAAATTCAATTTTATATATATTTTAGGACATTTTAAATAAAATAATTACAACAACAACAAAAAATCAGCATAGAAATCCTGTATTATCACGTATTATTTTCCTGCTCTGTGGGTGACAAACTCTTAAAGCAATTCACATAATGAGTGGAAAACTTTCAATGTAAAGAAAACCTGAAGATGCTCTATATCTGGCTATGCTATACAACTCTGGTGGGTTTGCTCCAAGCAGGAGTTGCCTGGAAGTTGCAATTTCCCTCAATGATATGAACCCAATTCACATAAGTCATTTGACAAAGGTGTAGAAAAACATGTACTGTATATACATCTCTTTCAATACTAATACTTCTAAACCTGGCTAACAACACTTCATGGGATTTCGGTGCAGCACAGGCAGTGTTGTCAGTTCAAGAAGGAATTTAGGAGCTCACTGGATATCTGGCAGTGTCAGCGGGTATTTTTCCATATGAAGAAAATTCAAGAGCCCCACCCAGTGCACAGGAGGAGTAACTACTCATATATGTACAAGTTACATCCCCCATGTACCAGGCAGGGGTCTTGTTCATCCACTGGGGATAGTCCAGACTTGTCATCTAAAAAATGTAAAGAAATATTGTTACAACAAAAAAAAAAGAGAAATGATCCCTGAAATGAAAACAAAAAAAATAATTTATAGTAATAAACTGCATGTGGTCAGTTCTGAAGTCCTATTTTTCTGTATAATAGCCAAGTATCAATAAATGATATATTTATATATGAAATGGTAATAAATCATAAGGTCATCATATGGTGCCTTGGATGCTGTCCCTGCGCCCGGCTGAATTTTAATCGGCCCGGTTGGGAACAGTGACCAATCGCGTGCATTTACACAGCTAGACCGGGTGATATGCTTTGACTTTTTTTTTTAAACCACTGTTATTTTATGTAGTTGATTTGGTCACTGTGACTTATGCAAATGTGCCTGTAAGGAGGGTTCGATTTGGTGGGCCAAGGTTAGAGGAAGTTAAGAAGGAAGCAGAGGATGAAGCAATGTTAAATGTGCTAAGGAAGATCATGGGCAATAGAGTAGGGAGTAGGGAGTGAGGAGGTAGCAGAGCTCAGTTTGGTTTGGAAGGATAGGAGTGTGAGTGAGTGAGTGAGTGAGTGAGTGAGTGAGTGAGTCAAAAACTTATATAGCGCAACACATGCGAACTGAATCGCCTCGGGGTGCTTGGTATCCATTTCCTCCTGCACGTTGCCTTCAGAATAGGTGGGTTTTGAGTTTTCTTCTGAAGGCCTCATGATTCACTTCCGCTCGGATGCTGGTTGGTAAAGCGTTCCACAGTCTAGGTCCTTGGACTGCAAATCTTCGTTCTCCTTTGGACTTGTATATGATATGGCCTTGGGTATCTGGAATAGATTTTGGTTGGTAGAACGGAGGACGCAATTGGGGTTGTGACCTTTTAATTTGTCACATAAATATTGGGGCGCACTTCCTTGAACACACTTATGCGTCAGACAAAGTGCCTTAAATGTTATTCTGTCTTTTTCTGGCAGCCAATGAAGAGATCTAAGGGAGGGGAGATTGATTCCCAGGGTTTTTTTCATGTTACAAGTCATGCCACCGTATTCTGGACGACTTGTAGACGATCAATTTGGTACTTTGGGAGTCTGAGGTAAAGGGCGTTTGCATAGTCGAGTCTGGAGTTGATTATCGTTCCAACCACGACTGCTATGTCTTCTTTTGGGATGAAAGGAATGAGTCTACATAGCAGGAGCAGCAAATGGTGGGATCCGCTGACTACTGAGCCTATTCGTGCATCCATTGTCATTTCGGAGTCAAAAGTGACTCCGAGACTTTTGACTTTGGCGCTGGGGGTGATGGTTTGTCCCAAAATGGGCTGGGGTGTCCATGTTGTCACGGCAGGTCTCTTTCGGTTGGCGTGGAACAGAAGGAGCTCTGTTTTTGAGCCATTGAGTTTAAGGTAACTCTCTGTCATCCAATTCTATCAGAGCAAGGCATTTCTCTAGTCCGAGATAATGATCCTTTTTGTTGCTAATGCGAAAGTAGAGTTGGGTGTCATCCACGTAGGAATGGTAGAGTAAGTTCTGGTTACTGATGATTTCCAGGAGAGGGCGGAGATAGATATTAAATAGTACGGGCAACAAGGGAGACCCCTAGGGACTCCGCATGACTGAACAACACCACTGGCACATATTGTGGTACAAAAACAAATGACTTAGTGAAGAGCTAGTGTGACATGAGGCTAAAACATTGAATAGTGAATTGAGGAAGCCACGTACCTCAGAAAGTTGGATGTATGTGATGTACCTTTAGATGTTCCATCACTAACCAATTCATGCTCCTTCAATGTCAACCTCTGCACCAACATGTAAGGAAAATTCATCATCAAATATGATTACTGCCTCTTCCATGTTGTCCTTCTGTGGCTCTGGAGTCATCTCAGACTGAGATACACAAGAGTCTGTGGTCAAAAAGTAAGACAAGGATGTGATGGAAACACTACCCTGTGAGGTGTTCAAGCGGGAAGCCATGGATTCCTCAGATACTACAGAACTGCTTTCCATTGGATCCTCATATTCTTGTCCTGTGGCTACATCTGGGGTGTCTTCCTTCCAAATTTCACTCATATATTTCAGGATTTCTGTAGCTTTACTTCTCTTCATATAGTCAATGGCCAAAAGATTGATAAACATCCTTCGTATTCCAGTGGGAATCTTTCTCCATGCTTCAGGAGGATTGTATATATGAAAATTGTTTTGCCAGTCAACAAAATGTTTAAATGCTTCATCATCAAGGGTGGCTACGGTCCATGGAAACTCCCCTGTGAGTAGGCAGTAGATGATGAAACCAAACGACCACACATCCAGGCTTCCATCTACAACCAGTCCATCTGGGATGGTGATGTCACGCAATTCTGGGGCCATGTAGAATTTGCTGCCAGACCTGGAGGTTATCACTGTTCCTTTGACCTTGGCAAGGCCAAAGTCTGTGATCTTGATGGAGTGGCAGTCCTTGTCGAACACCAAAATGTTTTCTGGCTTCAAATCCATATGAACAAGTCCCTTTTCTGACATGAATTCGAGAGCATTGGAGATCTGTACAGCACACCTTTTAACAGCATCTTCTGAAATTCCCACCTAGGAAAAACAAGAAATCAAAATACAAAATAGATGTTAAATACTGTAGGGTAGAAGAGAAATTCACAATCAGTTAAAGTATATGTATGGCCGTATTTATTTTTTATTTTTTTAGTTTTAGACTAGGGTTGGATTCTATTTCTGTATGTGTTCCCTCAAAAGAGATTCTCTTTCGCTAAATGTCCCGGCGATGGTAAAGTGATGGGAAATTCAAACTATTTGTTATAACATTTCTTCATCAAAACTTAAACATATGGGTATACTGAAAACTTAATGTACTTACATGTGGTAAAATCATGGAGCACAGATCACCAACAGGGGCCAGTTCTTGGACAAAGACGAAGTAATCGATGGTGGTGAAGGCGATGCCATAACATCCGATGATGTTGGGATGAGAAGAAAGTAAGTATGAAACACTGAACTCCTGAAGGAAAGACCTCTGGCTGATTCTGTTTTTATCCATGATCTTCAATGCCATTTTTTGACCTGTAAAATAAATGAAAAAATAACTTAGATTACAAAATTAGAAATTTATAGCTGGTAATTTTTTATATCCACTTGAAAAATCTCAATCTTGGAGCAACCTTTTTGAGAATGTATTATGCTTCATTTAAAGCTATATTTCAGCCTTACAAGCCGTACTGAAATCTCTAATGCCTGCTCGGTAGCTTTTTCCCCCTACACACGGCTGGGTTTCCCAACAGGAAAACTGCCATGAGAGCTTTGGTCGGGAACCACGGCCGTGTGTACGCTCCACCGCAGGTTTTCCCCATAGGGAAACTGCCGGCTTAAAAAACGCCGTGAATCCCGATGGGAAAAAGGAGAACATGTGCTCTTTTTTCCTTCTGGGATTCCCGGAGGTTTTCCTGTTGGGAAAACTGCGATGGAGCATACACACGGCCAGGATTCCCAGCCAAAAGCTCACATGGCAGTTTTCCTGCTAGGAAAACCGGTCGTGTGTACGAGGCATTACTCTGATTTCACCGCACACTGCAAGTTTTTCTCAATGTGCATTAGAAGCTGCAACAAGTCAAACAGACCCCATCTTGTTTCCTGACTGATTGATGCCCATCTCTATTAGCATCATATCCTCCCCAGCCTGACTGTTCCTAGCCCACCCCTTTCAATCATTGGATGCCTTTTCTTTTGATCGTGGAGGATCAGCATCACATGTGACCATTATCTAGGGCAGTCTGCATGCAAATACAGTCTACTCCTCCAGACAGATATGTACCCATCAAAGTATTTTAATATTTACATAACTCTTCCCAAGACCCAGCCTATTGCTTAGTTATCTAAATAATTCAACCAACATTAAATAATGGTTTAAATGTTTTATATATATATATATTATATATATATATATATATATATATATATATATATATATATATATATATATATATATATATATATATATATATATATATATATATAAATAATTCTAGATGATATTGAATTGTTAGTTATATTAATTTACTGACCTGTTATCCTGTGGTTTGCCGATAATACTCTTCCATAGCCTCCTTCTCCAAGTTCCTTTACCTTGAGGAAGTACTCCTGTAAGTCTACCTCCTGTAGACCTTTTGAATAGGAGGAGACCATTCTGTCCAGAACACCTTCCACATTATGAACAACGGAGGCCATAGTGTCCTGGAGAGGAAAAATAAAAAGAAAACGTCTTACAAAAAGAAAACAAATCTTTTAAGAGTAACTTTAGAAATGTGTAAAATATGAATACTACAGGGTATTACTAGCATTTATATACCTATAAATATGAAATGCTCAATAAAGCTCCCCTTATTAATGAATGTGACTCAGGAATAAGTTAAGTGAGAGTTTGAACAGAACAACAGAAATGTATGGAGTACAGTTAAAAGGACCTGAATATAGAAATACAGCGATTCATATACAAGACAATTATCAAGCAAATTTATAACTTTATCAATTACAATAGCAAATAGAAAAGCCAAGACTTATAACAATAAATAGGTACCACAATCCAATAGTTATCAGTTCAGTCATGGGTGGGGGCCGTCTGGGTAACCGGGGGGTCAAAAGAGTAATTTTACCTCCAAGTGACATTTGGGAAGGAAATGTAATAAACTTTGGCCAGCAGGTGGAAAGGTGTATCTGCTACCAGAAGAATTTTGGTAAATCTTATATTTCTGGCAGACACTGCCATGAAAAGACCAAACATACCATAAGATGACCTGCAAGAGATTCTCTTCTTTTTTTTTTTTGTCGGACAGCTATCTCAACTTTCCAGTTTTCTTACATAAAGTCAGGAGGATGAACACAGAGCTCAGCCAAGTAAGAAGTGTAAATTGAATCAGAACTATGACTAAGGAAACTAGTTGCCTCGCCTTTTGTACCCAGTACAAGGCGTCAGAGGCCATGCTAAAGCCATCAGAAGATATTAGTGACTGTTCCCTAAATCATTCTCCCCAAACCGAAGTCCCAGAATGACCCACAATAACCATGAGTGATGTCATAACATCCAAACACTCAATTGTCTCTTTTCAGGCACCTTAAAAACATTTTTAACGCATTTTCCTGCTCAATGTCATCTTTATGGTCTCAATAAGACCTCATATCATCAGACTTCATGAAATTAATGAAGGGAATGCTCAGTGAGATCATTATGTAAAATGTTGTACTCTGGTTTTGGTGAGAGGGAATCTTTCGTAGCAAACTATTCAACACTTTTCAGTCATTTGTTTTGTACAGATTGGAATATATGCGTAATAGTAGATTTATGGCAACTATACATTACTTGGCTTCCCAAACATTTGTTTCATTTTGTATTACATCACACAAATTACTGCCCCAACTTTTATTGCATATAATGTATTACTAACAACTTTTTCATCAGGATGATCATGGCAAGCCTCCAATGTCCATCCTGTCTTCTGTATACATTGTATTACATATTATCCTGTCCTCAACCTCCACTTAATGTCCCTTTCATCAGTTTTTTATACTTAGGTTTTATATATTTAGTACATACACCTCATAAACCTCTGAAGAATTATTATCAGTATGCTCATTAAATAAGAAAGATCCATTGATTGGTTAGATGAAAGTAACCTTACCTTAATGTGGAGAGGATTCAGGGGTGATGAAGTTGGATTTGTTTCTCAAAGTATTAAGTTCCTCTGCAGATCAACACCAGACAACGTCACCAAATCTCCAGCTAGGCTGTAATAGATGAGTGTTCAGGGATCTCTGAAAGTAGAGCTACTGATCAGAGGAGGGAGAGGTCCCCTTTATAAAAGGAAGAGGGGCAGGGAAGGCAGAGAATGAGGCTTTCCATTGGCTGACTTCTCATGTAAATGATGTGTAAGTAACCTGCATTGTTCTGGCTGATTTGCATATAAACAGGTTTTCTAGAGAATAGGTGATTGGGTTTCAGCATATTTAATCCTAATACTTTAAAAACTTTACTGAGTTTTGAAATTAAACTTTCCACCATATAAACTATGAAATTGAAAATTATTTGTTTTCTAATATTTATGTTTTACTGCATTGTATAATGAATAACTAATACAAGAGGGAGAACTAAGATTAATAAAACCAAAGGGACCACAAAAAAAATAGTTTAGAGACTTAGGGGGTAATCCACAAAGATCCGGCGTAACTTAATTTTTTTCATTTAAGTTACACTGCCTTGAAATGTATACCAAAGTGCCCGATCCACAAAGCACTTACCTAGAAATTTTTGGCTGTGTAACTTAAATTCCGCCGGCGCAAGGCGTTCCTATTTTCATGGGGGCGATTCCCATTTAAATTAGGCGCGCTCCCGTGCCGGCTGTACTGCGCATGCTCGTGACGTCATTTTCCCGACGTGCATAGCACGAAATTACGTTACGCCAAGCTTTGTGGATTGCGACGAGTCAATAAAGTTGCGTCGGGAAACAAAAAGATACGGCAAAAAAAAAAAAAATTCAAAACAAAAAAAATATTGCGTCGCTGGACAGAAGGGTCTGTTTTTACAAGGTGTAAACAGTTTACACTTTGTAAAAGCAGCCCTAATTTTGTGTTTGCAAACTTACGGAGGAAAAACGAAGCGTAAAAGCTTTGTGGATCTCCGTAAGTGCTAATTTGCATACCCGAGGCGGATGCGGTACTGCATACTAAGATCTGGCAGTGTAAGTCCCTTACACATGCCGGATCTTCTGCCTAACTATGGAAAACTGATTCTGTGGATCAGTTCCATAGTTAAGAACAGGGATACGACGGCGTAACAGCAGTTACGCCGGCGTATCCCTTTTGAGGATCTGGCCCTCAAATACCAATAAGACAGACCACTGCCATTCTAGCTTTGATAGAACATTAAATAAAATACTGTTATGAGAAGCACTGGTCTGTTTCTCTGGTGTCCCATCTCCACCTCCTTCATGTTCTCCTCTCCTTAATATATAATTCCAGAATATTCACCTCCCACCAAATCTTAATTTGTTTTTCCATGAGATGTTTCAACTGTTTAAAATAGTTTTCTAACTCTATCCCAGGTGTTCCTTGGTGGAAACTGGAAACTTCCTCTAAATCTACCACCCTTTTCTCCATATTCCTAAATACTTCCATGGCAGCTAGTTATCATAACTCAAAAAGGATATCAAAATGTTAAGATTAATAAAAATAACAGCGCCACAGAAAAAATTGTTTAGGGACTGAAATACAAAAAACAGACCTCTGCCACCCTAGCTTTGATAGAACATCAAATAAAAAACACTGTTTAAAAAATAAGCAGCGCTGCTCATTTTTTAAACAAAACGGAAAACTAACCAGATAATTTATTGAAAAAAAAATAAAAAATATAACATTGGCTGTAGGTTCTTGTGGGTTTTTGCCTTTTTCCTATGTTTTATGCTTTCTAGTAACATTGTATACAATGGCTTTAGATTAATAAGGACTTATTGAAGATAAAAAAATTGAGTATAAAAATATCATCAGCATTAAAATAGTTTGCAGGGAGATTAAAGCACCTGTCAGGATAGGAAAATTGGAGCTGCCATGTCTGGGCTTATTTTAGAGATTCATCTCCAAACATCCTGATAATTTCTTCACTACTTGGTGAGTCTCTGACCTAGAACAATCCATGTGTATATCATATAATGGAAAATAGCTTTCTGACATGATGTTCTGGGAAAACGACAAACCAAGAATGGAGACAAGGATGCCAAATCTTAGTATTCTAAATGGAAAACCAGGTTGTCCCCCATTGGCCAAAACTAGTCATTCGTTAACTGCTGAACACTTAATTCCAATAAGAAGAGAATTGATCTAGATGAAGATGAACTTATCTCAACCAGGGTTCCATTATTGCTAAGGGTTGCTTGACCAAGAAGAAAATTCTGTCTCATTGATAAGTTGAAACTGACACCAAGGATCTTTTTAGATTAAAAAAAAAATGAAAAAGGGATGTTTAGGCAGTCCTCCAGGCCATATATATATATATATATAATCCGTTTAGAGTTGAATTAAACATAAGTGTCGACAGTGCTCTTGCCATAATATACAAGTACACACCTCATTTTTGCATGTTATAGCATACTTACCTCACATAATGTCTTTGTTTCCTCTAGTTGCCCAATTGCTACCTTCTCCCGGTCTTCTGAATTCGGTTTCCTCAGCTTTATTTATTGTCCGGCCAGGTTTTACAGTATATAAATTTGATTAGTTATGATTTAAGTAAAACAAAAAGCTTATGTGTAAAATAAGGGAGTCACAATTGCTCATTCTACATGGAGAATCTGGTTCCATCTTTTTTATTTTTTATTTTACTTCACCTCATCTCATTATAGTTCCACCCATCTGAACAGATTGTATAAAACCAATACACTTTCTATGTTACTTCCCTTTATGTCACCTGTTATTCATCAGGGGTGCCTACTACATGGGGTTGGCCATTTGAAAAGAAGCACCTGAATATCTGAAATGTGGCAAAAAGTATAAAATAGCAACTATTTAACAATTTAGGAAAATTTAATAATACGACTGAGATTGTGTTATTTATTAAAAGTACACTTTGGTTTTCTATCTGTAGAAAATCTGTAGAAAATAGAGAGAATAGAGAGAATGTTCACACCCAGGACATAACTTATCATCTCATTAGGGATGGGCTTGTGAATTGATATGCTAAAGAGGATGTAGAATGCCTTGCTGAGGTGTGCCTGCTGATACTGTTTCCATCACAATGACCATGTTTATGGAAGCCAACCTCCATTGTTGGGAAGAGTGGTGTCCTATTGTGGCTCTCAGGGAATACCAAATTTGCATGATTGTCTCAATATTGGAACACACATAGGTGGTAACATTAGTAACCTGTACAAGAGTTGCCATAAAACAATTAAAAAACAATAACACAAAACTAGATTTTGTTATGGTATAAAGAAAGCCTTAACCTTAGTATTATAGGAAATCTCCCCAGGCACCTACCTTAGATTATTGGAAGTCTATTGTTAACAAAATGGTCCCATTGTATACATTTAGTTACGAATCTAGGGGTTGCCCACAAAAGTTCTCAGAGGTGTGGGATATTTGGACAAAGTCCAGGGAAACTGTTGGGTCATCAGCAACGCCTCCAAAATACACACTGTTTTACTTCTGAATATCTCTCTTCCGAGTTCTGTGCAATGAGGAAAGTCCTCAGATGTCTACTTCACACTCTCCAGCTACCACAACATAAGTCATCTAATTTATTTTGTTTATTTTTCTGGTGTATTTTACCTTGTTTACAATTCCAAGCCTGGGTGTGTCCAATAGGCTTTGTTGATGTAATGTTTACCTTAACAGCTTAAAAAAAAAAAGCATAGTATTATAAATGGTGTGGTGGAGATTTTGAAATTCATATTTATATCATTGAGCTTCAAGGGAACCATTGCAAGGACTCTAATTAAATTACCATGCCCCATTGTGCACGTGTATGTATGTATATGTTTTTACAGGACTTTATATATTTTGTGATATGATGAAATAGGGGCCCAGCTTGTATTTTAAAAGGACTTTTGTTTTTACTCGTGGGAACTATTGAATGTCTCCAGGCATAGGGCGTCTGCTCATAGGGTTAAGGGGGGGCGAGTTACCCCCCTGGAATCAGCAAGGGTCTGCCATGCTCGCATCTGTAGCTGTGCTGACTCTCTCTGTGTTTGTGCAGTCGGCTCCACAGCTGTTGCAAGATCAGTGTCACAGAGCTTACAGAGCTCTTTACTGCCACCTCTGGCCGCTTATTGTAAGTGTGCCCTTGTGTTTGCTTTGCTGCCTGTAATGTATTTTCAAAGGGACATGTGGAAACAGGACTTGGGAGAAGAAAGACCACCATGACCTTACAAGTGGGGGCTGTGAGTACAAGTGAAGGGAGGAGGCTGTTTGTGTACAGGGGGGGCTGACATATATACAGATGAGGGGGGCAGCTGAGTGCATACAGGTATGATCAGCGAAGGGGGGGTGCCAGATATAGGAAAGATCATATCATCTGTCCTGTCCTGTGTACAAATATATACACCCATCTTCCTTTCTGTATTCCTCCATCATCACTGACTGCAGATATACATCATCTGTCCTGTATACAGAGCTGTATATACCCACCTTCCTTCCTCTATATACCAATACCATCCACCCCTTCTATATAAACATACTGTACACCCTCTGTATTGTACATTTGATCAGTACAGTGAGGCTGCATATCATGGGCACATGCCTGCGCTTTATGGGAGAATGACTAAGCCCCTCCCCTCACCTTCATGAAATTGTGACCGCAAAATTATGCCCCCCCCCCTGGAAAAAGTTCTGCGGACGCCCATGTCTCCAGGTGATAATTTAATTATCCTTTTGTTTGGTAAAGCACCTTAAGAGATGGAGAGGCTCCATCTCACCAGGAGGCCGTTAACATGCTAATGTGGGAACTGGTTGGGCTGGAGATCAAAGGAGTTGTTTATTACATCATAGACATGTAGTAGACGGATAGGAAGTTTAAGACCTGATCGTGAACATTTAGGAGGCTTCAGGGGCAGCCAATCAGAATTTGAGCAGCTCTGGACCAATGACAAGGTCCCTGGGGGGTATAAAGCAGTACATAAAGCAACCCCCGATCTCTCTAAGCCCAATGATCTGATCTAAGGAGCATGGTGACGTAAGGTTTCTGTCTGTAAATGTATCTCCTTCTTGTCTTTATCTTTTCTGTAACTCTTCCTTTCCTACAACTTGTCCTGATATACTAATGTGTCCATTATAGAAATATTCCTATTTGTATTACTTTGTATCATTGGTAACATCTTTGTTTTAAGGTTGTATAATTTATGTTATAGTTGCTAATATCGGATTAATACAAGTTTATTTTCTGTATAAATAAATGTAATCGTTTTCTCTTTAATCACCGTTATCGTTTGTTTTTAATTCTTATTTAGACGGAAGGTTTAAATCACTTATTAAAAATAAAAAAGGGGTAACTAATGCGCAAAACCACTCCAACCAAGGGCACTGAAACTAGATAAAATAATATAAAAGCAAGTGAAATTACAATTAAAAGAGCAGCAGCCACTACTAAAGGTGCTCACACACCGAAGATCATATGTAAAAGAGGGGGTGCAATGGCGCTTGCTAATATGGAAATAATAAATAGTCAAAAAATATAAATGTATAAGCACATAAATGTAAATGCCTAACCAATGTATCCAAGTAAATGTGTTCCACTCCTAATTCCGTATGTCCCACCATACATCAACAATCATGATAGGAGGGATGGACACCGTGAAGATAATGAAATCCAAAATGAATGACTAAAAAAGATTTTTCGGTCATCAAAAAGAATTCCAGGTCCAGGTCATATGCTCATAAGGAAACACAGTGAGACTCCATAGTCCTTACTGACTAATTATTACATTAAAATCAAACTTCTCCAAATGAACTCACATAAATAAAAATTATTTATGCATGTAAGCAGGACACTCCAGTCCACAGGAGTTACCAGACCATAGACTTCATCTGTCCCCCCAGCTTGACCGATGTGATTATGTCACCACCTCCTTCCACCTGACGTGTTGCCTCCTTCTGGATTTTCTCAAAGGCCCTGTAACTGAACTACCATTGTGGATGTATGTGAAGGATAGTTTGGTGAGAGGGGTAGAAGTGCCTGGGGGTGGTGGGAGGAATCTAAGCATGGCCGGTTATATGGATGATGTGATGATGGTGTGAAGAGTATAGATGGTTTGAGGAGAGCAAAGTTGTCAATCAATATTTTATGTTCTCTAGGTGGGTTTGCATTAAATATGGCAAAGATTGGATGTAAGTTTTTTTAGTGAACAGAGAGATGTGGAAGAGAGCTATGAGGAGGTACATGGGTACATTTCTTGTTATTAAAGACCTTAACATTGGGGGGGGGGGTGTTGATTATTAAAACTGTCACCTGGCCCATTTTATTATATTTACTTAATGTCTTTCCTGCAGGATGTTTCAGTGTGCCGTGTGTTAGTCTGAGGATTGAGGGGTGTTTGAGGAGATACAAATTGTATGAAATAACTAAAAGGTGTGGTGTGAAAGTTGGAAAGTGATGGGGGAGTTATAGGAAAGGGAGGGGTTGGAGTTGATAGGTGGATTGAATGAGGTGCATAATAAGAAAGTATGGAGGGATGTATACAATAAAGACATTTTGAATTGGCAGTAAGATGTGGTGAGGGCGGCTCTACATATGTTTTTGTTAACAAGAGAGTTTTTAGAGGAGGAGAAAGCTGGTTGATAGGGAGGGGTGTAGGAGGGCGGAGAGTGTGGAGCATTTGTTCTGGAGGTGTGGTATGTCCAAGAAAGGGGTGTAGGAGGGTGGAGAGTTTGGAAAATGTGTTCTGGGGGAGGTACAGTTAGGGGAATAAAGTATTTAATCCCCTGCTCATTTTGTACGTTCGCCCCAAAGAAATCATGAGCCTATAATTTTAATGATCTGTTTATTTTATCAGTAAAAGACAGAATAACAACAAAAATATTTAGAAAAGCACATTTAAAAAAAGTTATAGATTTATTTGCATTTTAATGAGTGAAATAATATAATATTTGATCCTCTTCCCAAAACATGACTTATGCCGCGTACACACGATCGGAAATTCCGACCAGAAAACCAGGTTTTTTTTTCTGACGGAATGTCGGCTCAAACTTGTGTTGCATACACACGGTCACACAAATCTTGTTGGAAATTCCGAGCGTCAAGAACGCGGTGACGTACAAGACGTACGAAGAGCCGAGATCAGTGAAGTTCAAAAGGCAGTTTGGCTCTTCTGCTTGATTCTGAGCATGGATGTTTTTTTGCGCGTCGGAATTGCATAGACAAACAGAATTTCCGAGAGGAACTTTTTTCATTGATAAAATAGAGAACCTGCTCTCAATCTTTTGTTGGCACAAATTACGACAGCAAAAGTCTGATGGAGCATACACACAGTCGGAATTTCCGACCAAAAGCTCACATCTGACTTTTTTTGTCAGAATTTCCAATCGTGCGTACGGGGCATTAGTACTTGGTGGCAAAACCCTTGTTGGCAATCACAGAGGTCAGACGTTTCTTGTAGTTGGCCCCCAGCTTTGCACACATCTCAGGAGGGATTTTGTCCCACTCCTCTTTGCAGATATTCTCGATTCTCAGTCAATAAGGTTTCAAGGCTGAGGTTTGGTAACTCGAACCTTCAGCTCCCTCCACATATTGTAAAGGCAAATTTTTTTTGATAAACAAATATAAAACATGTTATACTTACCTGCTCTGCTGCAGTGGATTTGCACAGATTAGCACATATCGTCCTCTTCTTGGGTCCCTCTTCTGTGCTCCAGGCCCCTCCCTCCTGTTTAATGCCCCCACAGCAAGCAGTTTGCTATGGGGGCACCAGGACTGAGTCACAGCTCCCTGTGTCCATTCAGACACATAGACCTGACTCAGTCCTCTCTCTCCCCTGATTGGCTAGCTGACTTTGATTGACAGCAGTGGGAGCCAATGGTGCAGCTGATGTTTCCCTGCCAATCAAGCAGGAGAATCTTAGATGGCTGAGACAATTGTGGACATCGCTGGACAGAAAGGGACCTCAGGTAAGTGTTAGGGGGGCTGCTGCACACAGAAGGCTTTTTATCTTAATGCATCAAATGTATTAAGATAAAAATCTTCTGCCTTTACAACCCCTTAAAGGTCTGGAGACTGGCTAGGCCACTCCAGGACCTTAATGTGCTTTTTCTTGAGCCATTCCTTTGTTGCTTTGTTCCCCCAAAAAATCCATACCAGACCCTTATCCGAGCACGCAACCTGGCAGACCGCAGGAAAAGAGGGGGATGAGAGAGCTCCCCCCCTCCTGAAACGTATCAGGTCACATGCCCTCAACATGGGGAGGATGTCCGCATGTTGATGGGACAAGGGTCTCATCCCCACTACTTTTTGGAATTTGTGTTACGTAAATTCGATTTTATATATATTTTAGGACATTTTAAATAAAATAATTACAACAACAACAAAAAATCAGCATAGAAATCCTGTATTATCACGTATTATTTTCCTGCTCTGTGGGTGACAAACTCTTAAAGCAATTCACATAATGAGTGGAAAACTTTCAATGTAAAGAAAACCTGAAGATGCTCTATATCTGGCTATGCTATACAACTCTGGTGGGTTTGCTCCAAGCAGGAGTTGCCTGGAAGTTGCAATTTCCCTCAATGATATGAACCCAATTCACATAAGTCATTTGACAAAGGTGTAGAAAAACATGTACTGTATATACATCTCTTTCAATACTAATACTTCTAAACCTGGCTAACAACACTTCATGGGATTTCGGTGCAGCACAGGCAGTGTTGTCAGTTCAAGAAGGAATTTAGGAGCTCACTGGATATCTGGCAGTGTCAGCGGGTATTTTTCCATATGAAGAAAATTCAAGAGCCCCACCCAGTGCACAGGAGGAGTAACTACTCATATATGTACAAGTTACATCCCCCATGTACCAGGCAGGGGTCTTGTTCATCCACTGGGGATAGTCCAGACTTGTCATCTAAAAAATGTAAAGAAATATTGTTACAACAAAAAAAAAAGAGAAATGATCCCTGAAATGAAAACAAAAAAAATAATTTATAGTAATAAACTGCATGTGGTCAGTTCTGAAGTCCTATTTTTCTGTATAATAGCCAAGTATCAATAAATGATATATTTATATATGAAATGGTAATAAATCATAAGGTCATCATATGGTGCCTTGGATGCTGTCCCTGCGCCCGGCTGAATTTTAATCGGCCCGGTTGGGAACAGTGACCAATCGCGTGCATTTACACAGCTAGACCGGGTGATATGCTTTGACTTTTTTTTTTAAACCACTGTTATTTTATGTAGTTGATTTGGTCACTGTGACTTATGCAAATGTGCCTGTAAGGAGGGTTCGATTTGGTGGGCCAAGGTTAGAGGAAGTTAAGAAGGAAGCAGAGGATGAAGCAATGTTAAATGTGCTAAGGAAGATCATGGGCAATAGAGTAGGGAGTAGGGAGTGAGGAGGTAGCAGAGCTCAGTTTGGTTTGGAAGGATAGGAGTGTGAGTGAGTGAGTGAGTGAGTGAGTGAGTGAGTCAAAAACTTATATAGCGCAACACATGCGAACTGAATCGCCTCGGGGTGCTTGGTATCCATTTCCTCCTGCACGTTGCCTTCAGAATAGGTGGGTTTTGAGTTTTCTTCTGAAGGCCTCATGATTCACTTCCGCTCGGATGCTGGTTGGTAAAGCGTTCCACAGTCTAGGTCCTTGGACTGCAAATCTTCGTTCTCCTTTGGACTTGTATATGATATGGCCTTGGGTATCTGGAATAGATTTTGGTTGGTAGAACGGAGGACGCAATTGGGGTTGTGACCTTTTAATTTGTCACATAAATATTGGGGCGCACTTCCTTGAACACACTTATGCGTCAGACAAAGTGCCTTAAATGTTATTCTGTCTTTTTCTGGCAGCCAATGAAGAGATCTAAGGGAGGGGAGATTGATTCCCAGGGTTTTTTTCATGTTACAAGTCATGCCACCGTATTCTGGACGACTTGTAGACGATCAATTTGGTACTTTGGGAGTCTGAGGTAAAGGGCGTTTGCATAGTCGAGTCTGGAGTTGATTATCGTTCCAACCACGACTGCTATGTCTTCTTTTGGGATGAAAGGAATGAGTCTACATAGCAGGAGCAGCAAATGGTGGGATCCGCTGACTACTGAGCCTATTCGTGCATCCATTGTCATTTCGGAGTCAAAAGTGACTCCGAGACTTTTGACTTTGGCGCTGGGGGTGATGGTTTGTCCCAAAATGGGCTGGGGTGTCCATGTTGTCACGGCAGGTCTCTTTCGGTTGGCGTGGAACAGAAGGAGCTCTGTTTTTGAGCCATTGAGTTTAAGGTAACTCTCTGTCATCCAATTCTATCAGAGCAAGGCATTTCTCTAGTCCGAGATAATGATCCTTTTTGTTGCTAATGCGAAAGTAGAGTTGGGTGTCATCCACGTAGGAATGGTAGAGTAAGTTCTGGTTACTGATGATTTCCAGGAGAGGGCGGAGATAGATATTAAATAGTACGGGCAACAAGGGAGACCCCTAGGGACTCCGCATGACTGAACAACACCACTGGCACATATTGTGGTACAAAAACAAATGACTTAGTGAAGAGCTAGTGTGACATGAGGCTAAAACATTGAATAGTGAATTGAGGAAGCCACGTACCTCAGAAAGTTGGATGTATGTGATGTACCTTTAGATGTTCCATCACTAACCAATTCATGCTCCTTCAATGTCAACCTCTGCACCAACATGTAAGGAAAATTCATCATCAAATATGATTACTGCCTCTTCCATGTTGTCCTTCTGTGGCTCTGGAGTCATCTCAGACTGAGATACACAAGAGTCTGTGGTCAAAAAGTAAGACAAGGATGTGATGGAAACACTACCCTGTGAGGTGTTCAAGCGGGAAGCCATGGATTCCTCAGATACTACAGAACTGCTTTCCATTGGATCCTCATATTCTTGTCCTGTGGCTACATCTGGGGTGTCTTCCTTCCAAATTTCACTCATATATTTCAGGATTTCTGTAGCTTTACTTCTCTTCATATAGTCAATGGCCAAAAGATTGATAAACATCCTTCGTATTCCAGTGGGAATCTTTCTCCATGCTTCAGGAGGATTGTATATATGAAAATTGTTTTGCCAGTCAACAAAATGTTTAAATGCTTCATCATCAAGGGTGGCTACGGTCCATGGAAACTCCCCTGTGAGTAGGCAGTAGATGATGAAACCAAACGACCACACATCCAGGCTTCCATCTACAACCAGTCCATCTGGGATGGTGATGTCACGCAATTCTGGGGCCATGTAGAATTTGCTGCCAGACCTGGAGGTTATCACTGTTCCTTTGACCTTGGCAAGGCCAAAGTCTGTGATCTTGATGGAGTGGCAGTCCTTGTCGAACACCAAAATGTTTTCTGGCTTCAAATCCATATGAACAAGTCCCTTTTCTGACATGAATTCGAGAGCATTGGAGATCTGTACAGCACACCTTTTAACAGCATCTTCTGAAATTCCCACCTAGGAAAAACAAGAAATCAAAATACAAAATAGATGTTAAATACTGTAGGGTAGAAGAGAAATTCACAATCAGTTAAAGTATATGTATGGCCGTATTTATTTTTTATTTTTTTAGTTTTAGACTAGGGTTGGATTCTATTTCTGTATGTGTTCCCTCAAAAGAGATTCTCTTTCGCTAAATGTCCCGGCGATGGTAAAGTGATGGGAAATTCAAACTATTTGTTATAACATTTCTTCATCAAAACTTAAACATATGGGTATACTGAAAACTTAATGTACTTACATGTGGTAAAATCATGGAGCACAGATCACCAACAGGGGCCAGTTCTTGGACGAAGACAAAGTAATCGATGGTGGTGAAGGCGATGCCATAACATCCGATGATGTTGGGATGAGAAGAAAGTAAGTATGAAACACTGAACTCCTGAAGGAAAGACCTCTGGCTGATTCTGTTTTTATCCATGATCTTCAATGCCATTTTTTGACCTGTAAAATAAATGAAAAAATAACTTAGATTACAAAATTAGAAATTTATAGCTGGTAATTTTTTATATCCACTTGAAAAATCTCAATCTTGGAGCAACCTTTTTGAGAATGTATTATGCTTCATTTAAAGCTATATTTCAGCCTTACAAGCCGTACTGAAATCTCTAATGCCTGCTCGGTAGCTTTTTCCCCCTACACACGGCTGGGTTTCCCAACAGGAAAACTGCCATGAGAGCTTTGGTCGGGAACCACGGCCGTGTGTACGCTCCACCGCAGGTTTTCCCCATAGGGAAACTGCCGGCTTAAAAAACGCCGTGAATCCCGATGGGAAAAAGGAGAACATGTGCTCTTTTTTCCTTCTGGGATTCCCGGAGGTTTTCCTGTTGGGAAAACTGCGATGGAGCATACACACGGCCAGGATTCCCAGCCAAAAGCTCACATGGCAGTTTTCCTGCTAGGAAAACCGGTCGTGTGTACGAGGCATTACTCTGATTTCACCGCACACTGCAAGTTTTTCTCAATGTGCATTAGAAGCTGCAACAAGTCAAACAGACCCCATCTTGTTTCCTGACTGATTGATGCCCATCTCTATTAGCATCATATCCTCCCCAGCCTGACTGTTCCTAGCCCACCCCTTTCAATCATTGGATGCCTTTTCTTTTGATCGTGGAGGATCAGCATCACATGTGACCATTATCTAGGGCAGTCTGCATGCAAATACAGTCTACTCCTCCAGACAGATATGTACCCATCAAAGTATTTTAATATTTACATAACTCTTCCCAAGACCCAGCCTATTGCTTAGTTATCTAAATAATTCAACCAACATTAAATAATGGTTTAAATGTTTTATATATATATATATTATATATATATATATATATATATATATATATATATATATATATATATATATATATATATATATATATATATATATATATATATATATATATATATAAATAATTCTAGATGATATTGAATTGTTAGTTATATTAATTTACTGACCTGTTATCCTGTGGTTTGCCGATAATACTCTTCCATAGCCTCCTTCTCCAAGTTCCTTTACCTTGAGGAAGTACTCCTGTAAGTCTACCTCCTGTAGACCTTTTGAATAGGAGGAGACCATTCTGTCCAGAACACCTTCCACATTATGAACAACGGAGGCCATAGTGTCCTGGAGAGGAAAAATAAAAAGAAAACGTCTTACAAAAAGAAAACAAATCTTTTAAGAGTAACTTTAGAAATGTGTAAAATATGAATACTACAGGGTATTACTAGCATTTATATACCTATAAATATGAAATGCTCAATAAAGCTCCCCTTATTAATGAATGTGACTCAGGAATAAGTTAAGTGAGAGTTTGAACAGAACAACAGAAATGTATGGAGTACAGTTAAAAGGACCTGAATATAGAAATACAGCGATTCATATACAAGACAATTATCAAGCAAATTTATAACTTTATCAATTACAATAGCAAATAGAAAAGCCAAGACTTATAACAATAAATAGGTACCACAATCCAATAGTTATCAGTTCAGTCATGGGTGGGGGCCGTCTGGGTAACCGGGGGGTCAAAAGAGTAATTTTACCTCCAAGTGACATTTGGGAAGGAAATGTAATAAACTTTGGCCAGCAGGTGGAAAGGTGTATCTGCTACCAGAAGAATTTTGGTAAATCTTATATTTCTGGCAGACACTGCCATGAAAAGACCAAACATACCATAAGATGACCTGCAAGAGATTCTCTTCTTTTTTTTTTTTGTCGGACAGCTATCTCAACTTTCCAGTTTTCTTACATAAAGTCAGGAGGATGAACACAGAGCTCAGCCAAGTAAGAAGTGTAAATTGAATCAGAACTATGACTAAGGAAACTAGTTGCCTCGCCTTTTGTACCCAGTACAAGGCGTCAGAGGCCATGCTAAAGCCATCAGAAGATATTAGTGACTGTTCCCTAAATCATTCTCCCCAAACCGAAGTCCCAGAATGACCCACAATAACCATGAGTGATGTCATAACATCCAAACACTCAATTGTCTCTTTTCAGGCACCTTAAAAACATTTTTAACGCATTTTCCTGCTCAATGTCATCTTTATGGTCTCAATAAGACCTCATATCATCAGACTTCATGAAATTAATGAAGGGAATGCTCAGTGAGATCATTATGTAAAATGTTGTACTCTGGTTTTGGTGAGAGGGAATCTTTCGTAGCAAACTATTCAACACTTTTCAGTCATTTGTTTTGTACAGATTGGAATATATGCGTAATAGTAGATTTATGACAACTATACATTACTTGGCTACCCAAACATGTGTTTCATTTTGTATTACATCACACAAATTACTGCCCCAACTTTTATTGCATATAATGTATTACTAACAACTTTTTCATCAGGATGATCATGGCAAGCCTCCAATGTCCATCCTGTCTTCTGTATACATTGTATTACATATTATCCTGTCCTCAACCTCCACTTAATGTCCCTTTCATCAGTTTTTTATACTTAGGTTTTATATATTTAGTACATACACCTCATAAACCTCTGAAGAATTATTATCAGTATGCTCATTAAATAAGAAAGATCCATTGATTGGTTAGATGAAAGTAACCTTACCTTAATGTGGAGAGGATTCAGGGGTGATGAAGTTGGATTTGTTTCTCAAAGTATTAAGTTCCTCTGCAGATCAACACCAGACAACGTCACCAAATCTCCAGCTAGGCTGTAATAGATGAGTGTTCAGGGATCTCTGAAAGTAGAGCTACTGATCAGAGGAGGGAGAGGTCCCCTTTATAAAAGGAAGAGGGGCAGGGAAGGCAGAGAATGAGGCTTTCCATTGGCTGACTTCTCATGTAAATGATGTGTAAATAACCTGCATTGTTCTGGCTGATTTGCATATAAACAGGTTTTCTAGAGAATAGGTGATTGGGTTTCAGCATATTTAATCCTAATACTTTAAAAACTTTACTGAGTTTTGAAATTAAACTTTCCACCATATAAACTATGAAATTGAAAATTATTTGTTTTCTAATATTTATGTTTTACTACATTGTATAATGAATAACTAATACAAGAGGGAGAACTAAGATTAATAAAACCAAAGGGACCACAAAAAAAATAGTTTAGAGACTTAGGGGGTAATCCACAAAGATCCGGCGTAACTTAATTTTTTTCATTTAAGTTACACTGCCTTGAAATGTATACCAAAGTGCCCGATCCACAAAGCACTTACCTAGAAATTTTTGGCTGTGTAACTTAAATTCCGCCGGCGCAAGGCGTTCCTATTTTCATGGGGGCGATTCCCATTTAAATTAGGCGCGCTCCCGTGCCGGCCGTACTGCGCATGCTCGTGACGTCATTTTCCCGACGTGCATAGCACGAAATTACGTTACGCCAAGCTTTGTGGATTGCGACGAGTCAATAAAGTTGCGTCGGGAAACAAAAAGATACGGCAAAAAAAAAAAAAATTCAAAACAAAAAAAATATTGCGTCGCTGGACAGAAGGGTCTGTTTTTACAAGGTGTAAACAGTTTACACTTTGTAAAAGCAGCCCTAATTTTGTTTTTGCAAACTTACGGAGGAAAAACGAAGCGTAAAAGCTTTGTGGATCTCCGTAAGTGCTAATTTGCATACCCGAGGCGGATGCGGTACTGCATACTAAGATCTGGCAGTGTAAGTCCCTTACACATGCCGGATCTTCTGCCTAACTATGGAAAACTGATTCTGTGGATCAGTTCCATAGTTAAGAACAGGGATACGACGGCGTAACAGCAGTTACGCCGGCGTATCCCTTTTGAGGATCTGGCCCTCAAATACCAATAAGACAGACCACTGCCATTCTAGCTTTGATAGAACATTAAATAAAATACTGTTATGAGAAGCACTGGTCTGTTTCTCTGGTGTCCCATCTCCACCTCCTTCATGTTCTCCTCTCCTTAATATATAATTCCAGAATATTCACCTCCCACCAAATCTTAATTTGTTTTTCCATTATATGTTTCAACTGTTTAAAATAGTTTTCTAACTCTATCCCAGGTGTTCCTTGGTGGAAACTGGAAACTTCCTCTAAATCTACCACCCTTTTCTCCATATTCCTAAATACTTCCATGGCAGCTAGTTATCATAACTCAAAAAGGATATCAAAATGTTAAGATTAATAAAAATAACAGCGCCACAGAAAAAATTGTTTAGGGACTGAAATACAAAAAACAGACCACTGCCACCCTAGCTTTGATAGAACATCAAATAAAAAACACTGTTTAAAAAATAAGCAGCGCTGCTCATTTTTTAAACAAAACGGAAAACTAACCAGATAATTTATTGAAAAAAAAATAAAAAATATAACATTGGCTGTAGGTTCTTGTGGGTTTTTGCCTTTTTCCTATGTTTTATGCTTTCTAGTAACATTGTATACAATGGCTTTAGATTAATAAGGACTTATTGAAGATAAAAAAATTGAGTATAAAAATATCATCAGCATTAAAATAGTTTGCAGGGAGATTAAAGCACCTGTCAGGATAGGAAAATTGGAGCTGCCATGTCTGGGCTTATTTTAGAGATTCATCTCCAAACATCCTGATAATTTCTTCACTACTTGGTGAGTCTCTGACCTAGAACAATCCATGTGTATATCATATAATGGAAAATAGCTTTCTGACATGATGTTCTGGGAAAACGACAAACCAAGAATGGAGACAAGGATGCCAAATCTTAGTATTCTAAATGGAAAACCAGGTTGTCCCCCATTGGCCAAAACTAGTCATTCGTTAACTGCTGAACACTTAATTCCAATAAGAAGAGAATTGATCTAGATGAAGATGAACTTATCTCAACCAGGGTTCCATTATTGCTAAGGGTTGCTTGACCAAGAAGAAAATTCTGTCTCATTGATAAGTTGAAACTGACACCAAGGATCTTTTTAGATTAAAAAAAAAATGAAAAAGGGATGTTTAGGCAGTCCTCCAGGCCATATATATATATATATAATCCGTTTAGAGTTGAATTAAACATAAGTGTCGACAGTGCTCTTGCCATAATATACAAGTACACACCTCATTTTTGCATGTTATAGCATACTTACCTCACATAATGTCTTTGTTTCCTCTAGTTGCCCAATTGCTACCTTCTCCCGGTCTTCTGAATTCGGTTTCCTCAGCTTTATTTATTGTCCGGCCAGGTTTTACAGTATATAAATTTGATTAGTTATGATTTAAGTAAAACAAAAAGCTTATGTGTAAAATAAGGGAGTCACAATTGCTCATTCTACATGGAGAATCTGGTTCCATCTTTTTTATTTTTTATTTTACTTCACCTCATCTCATTATAGTTCCACCCATCTGAACAGATTGTATAAAACCAATACACTTTCTATGTTACTTCCCTTTATGTCACCTGTTATTCATCAGGGGTGCCTACTACATGGGGTTGGCCATTTGAAAAGAAGCACCTGAATATCTGAAATGTGGCAAAAAGTATAAAATAGCAACTATTTAACAATTTAGGAAAATTTAATAATACGACTGAGATTGTGTTATTTATTAAAAGTACACTTTGGTTTTCTATCTGTAGAAAATCTGTAGAAAATAGAGAGAATAGAGAGAATGTTCACACCCAGGACATAACTTATCATCTCATTAGGGATGGGCTTGTGAATTGATATGCTAAAGAGGATGTAGAATGCCTTGCTGAGGTGTGCCTGCTGATACTGTTTCCATCACAATGACCATGTTTATGGAAGCCAACCTCCATTGTTGGGAAGAGTGGTGTCCTATTGTGGCTCTCAGGGAATACCAAATTTGCATGATTGTCTCAATATTGGAACACACATAGGTGGTAACATTAGTAACCTGTACAAGAGTTGCCATAAAACAATTAAAAAACAATAACACAAAACTAGATTTTGTTATGGTATAAAGAAAGCCTTAACCTTAGTATTATAGGAAATCTCCCCAGGCACCTACCTTAGATTATTGGAAGTCTATTGTTAACAAAATGGTCCCATTGTATACATTTAGTTACGAATCTAGGGGTTGCCCACAAAAGTTCTCAGAGGTGTGGGATATTTGGACAAAGTCCAGGGAAACTGTTGGGTCATCAGCAACGCCTCCAAAATACACACTGTTTTACTTCTGAATATCTCTCTTCCGAGTTCTGTGCAATGAGGAAAGTCCTCAGATGTCTACTTCACACTCTCCAGCTACCACAACATAAGTCATCTAATTTATTTTGTTTATTTTTCTGGTGTATTTTACCTTGTTTACAATTCCAAGCCTGGGTGTGTCCAATAGGCTTTGTTGATGTAATGTTTACCTTAACAGCTTAAAAAAAAAAAAAAAAAAAAGCATAGTATTATAAATGGTGTGGTGGAGATTTTGAAATTCATATTTATATCATTGAGCTTCAAGGGAACCATTGCAAGGACTCTAATTAAATTACCATGCCCCATTGTGCACGTGTATGTATGTATATGTTTTTACAGGACTTTATATATTTTGTGATATGATGAAATAGGGGCCCAGCTTGTATTTTAAAAGGACTTTTGTTTTTACTCGTGGGAACTATTGAATGTCTCCAGGCATAGGGCGTCTGCTCATAGGGTTAAGGGGGGGCGAGTTACCCCCCTGGAATCAGCAAGGGTCTGCCATGCTCGCATCTGTAGCTGTGCTGACTCTCTCTGTGTTTGTGCAGTCGGCTCCACAGCTGTTGCAAGATCAGTGTCACAGAGCTTACAGAGCTCTTTACTGCCACCTCTGGCCGCTTATTGTAAGTGTGCCCTTGTGTTTGCTTTGCTGCCTGTAATGTATTTTCAAAGGGACATGTGGAAACAGGACTTGGGAGAGAAAGACCACCATGACCTTACAAGTGGGGGCTGTGAGTACAAGTGAAGGGAGGAGGCTGTTTGTGTACAGGGGGGGCTGACATATATACAGATGAGGGGGGCAGCTGAGTGCATACAGGTATGATCAGCGAAGGGGGGGTGCCAGATATAGGAAAGATCATATCATCTGTCCTGTCCTGTGTACAAATATATACACCCATCTTCCTTTCTGTATTCCTCCATCATCACTGACTGCAGATATACATCATCTGTCCTGTATACAGAGCTGTATATACCCACCTTCCTTCCTCTATATACCAATACCATCCACCCCTTCTATATAAACATACTGTACACCCTCTGTATTGTACATTTGATCAGTACAGTGAGGCTGCATATCATGGGCACATGCCTGCGCTTTATGGGAGAATGACTAAGCCCCTCCCCTCACCTTCATGAAATTGTGACCGCAAAATTATGCCCCCCCCCCTGGAAAAAGTTCTGCGGACGCCCATGTCCAGGTGATAATTTAATTATCCTTTTGTTTGGTAAAGCACCTTAAGAGATGGAGAGGCTCCATCTCACCAGGAGGCCGTTAACATGCTAATGTGGGAACTGGTTGGGCTGGAGATCAAAGGAGTTGTTTATTACATCATAGACATGTAGTAGACGGATAGGAAGTTTAAGACCTGATCGTGAACATTTAGGAGGCTTCAGGGGCAGCCAATCAGAATTTGAGCAGCTCTGGACCAATGACAAGGTCCCTGGGGGGTATAAAGCAGTACATAAAGCAACCCCCGATCTCTCTAAGCCCAATGATCTGATCTAAGGAGCATGGTGACGTAAGGTTTCTGTCTGTAAATGTATCTCCTTCTTGTCTTTATCTTTTCTGTAACTCTTCCTTTCCTACAACTTGTCCTGATATACTAATGTGTCCATTATAGAAATATTCCTATTTGTATTACTTTGTATCATTGGTAACATCTTTGTTTTAAGGTTGTATAATTTATGTTATAGTTGCTAATATCGGATTAATACAAGTTTATTTTCTGTATAAATAAATGTAATCGTTTTCTCTTTAATCACCGTTATCGTTTGTTTTTAATTCTTATTTAGACGGAAGGTTTAAATCACTTATTAAAAATAAAAAAGGGGTAACTAATGCGCAAAACCACTCCAACCAAGGGCACTGAAACTAGATAAAATAATATAAAAGCAAGTGAAATTACAATTAAAAGAGCAGCAGCCACTACTAAAGGTGCTCACACACCGAAGATCATATGTAAAAGAGGGGGTGCAATGGCGCTTGCTAATATGGAAATAATAAATAGTCAAAAAATATAAATGTATAAGCACATAAATGTAAATGCCTAACCAATGTATCCAAGTAAATGTGTTCCACTCCTAATTCCGTATGTCCCACCATACATCAACAATCATGATAGGAGGGATGGACACCGTGAAGATAATGAAATCCAAAATGAATGACTAAAAAAGATTTTTCGGTCATCAAAAAGAATTCACAATAAATAAAGTGTAAAAACTCCTTAAAATGTGAAGAAAGTCCAGTGCAAAAAAATATAAAATATAGAAAGTGATGAAATAATATCCAAAATATATAATCAATAATATAGTCCCAGTAAGTAAAAATAAATATACACAAGTCTATATGTGCACAATAACCGTGCTAAATATATAAATAGTGTAAAAAAAATATATATAGTGTAAAAAAAATATATATATATATATAAAGTGTAAAAAAAATGGCAGTGCTTCAATAGAAATTTCCAAAAGTGCACAGTGCTCCAAAGACAAAGTCCAGTAATAAAGTGCTTGATTGAATATTCCCCAAAGTGTAATAGTGCTTAAAAAACTATGCTGCAATCCACCGCACGATCACTTAGTGTAGTTGTGCAGACAAAGCTCCAATAAAGGTAATCCTAGCCTCTTACCTTAGACAAGGTCTCCAGGTCAGCCCTGTTGTTCCAAACGCCTGGCTGCAGGTCTCCCAGATTCTGACCAGATCACTCCCAGAATGGCACTCAATGAAAGCACAGTAGAATGCCCATAGTGATTCAACGCCACTTAGTCATAGGATCTTATGACTAAGTGGCGTTGAATCAGCCACGCAACGCGCCAGGAAGGAGGAGAGCCATCGGTGACGTCATCTCCGCTCGCGGCCGAGAGCAGAGACATCATAGATCTGTGCTATTACTTTTCTTTTACTCGTATGCTGATTGAAGCGATTTTAAATGTAAGTGCTTTATTATTTATTATTAAATCGTGTTGACCTACTACACTATGGGGATTCTACTGTGCTTTCATTGAGTGCCATTCTGGAAGTGATCTGGTCAGAATCTGGGAGACCTGCAGCCAGGCGTTTGGAACAACAGGGCTGACCTGGAGACACAGATCTGCAGTGGAATCTGCTGGGCTTTGGTATCATTACAGGCTTATCATAGCCTTGTCTATTATGTTATGTAACGCAAAAGGACATTATTAAGGAGGACATGATGGTCTCTGCAAGCTTGGAACTCAGTGGACAGATATATGTGAAAGGAATGCTGATTAATCAGATGTCGAAAGCCTGTTTGGGGATCAGACTCTTAGCTGCATCTAGTACGTGTGGAAGTAAGGTTCTCATATACTGTTTAGTTGACATTTCTGTCCCATGAAACAAGCAGACCCATGGATCCGAAGGTATTTTAATTCCGGTTATCTCCTCGATTATTAATAATACATCCTGCCAGTATGTTTTAATTTTTGGGCAGGTCCACCATATATGTGACATAGTGCCCTCTTCAAGACAGCCCCTCCAACAGTATTGGGAGGTGTCGTCTTGGTAACGGTGTGCTATGGCCGGGGTTATATACCATCGTGCTAAACATTTAAAGTTCATTTCGATCAATGCACAATTGAATGAGGTTGAATGCGTCTTTTTTAATATTTTCCTGACCACTGTCTCTGTTTTTCCCGTTCCCAATTCCTCTTCCCATTTATTAATATAAGGAGGGAGACCGGGGTCTTTCAATCCCATTAATATTTTATAAATTGCGGAGATCGCGCCCCTTCCCCCTGGTGCCAAACACACACGCTCCAGAGGGAGCAAGTATCTATCTGACCTCAGGGGGGAGGGGAGGGAGCCCACAAAATGCGTCAGCTGAAGGTATCGCCACCTGTTTAACTCAAACAATTCTTTTTTTTTACTTAGTTCCTGATAGGTGAGAATTTTGCCGTCTTTTAATATGTCTTTTAATTGAGCATCTGATTTTTTAATCCAGTTGCCAAACAAGTCCATTTTCCCTGGTGCAAAGAAGTTTGTGTCAGATAGAGGAATTAATGGGGAGTTATAACCCCATCTATGTTTTTTATGTGCCCTATCCCAAATAGTCATAGAAGCCAATGTGATTGTGTGCATGTGTGGGTTTATTTGTCTAAAATGTGGCGGTATCCAAATTTCTTTTCCTAACCGTGAATTGGTTGAACAGCTTTCCAATCTCACCCATCTTTTCTCTCCTTTATCTCTGACCCAGTCAACCACCCGTGCCATGTGTATAGCCATATAATATGTATAGATATCAGGTACCCCCAAACCACCATGTTCCTTATCTCTAATTAACACCTCCATACTAATACGTGTTTTTTTGTTCCGCCATATAAACCTATTCAATAACTGTTTTAGTATTTTGAAATAAGCACCCGGTAGTGCGATTGGTAACATTTGGATTATATATAATATCTTCGGGAGAGTGAACATCTTAAAACAGTTTATTCTCCCTAATAGAGATCTTTGTCTCAATGCAATTCTCTTTAAATCTTTTTTTAATATCATTTAATAGTGGTATATAATTCTGTGGATAGATTAGGTCAGGGGAAGATGTGATATTAACTCCCAAATATTTTATCTCGGTATCTTTCCATATAAATGGAAACTCTTGCTTATATCTCCGTATGTCCTGTGCTTTCACATTTATATTGAGGATTTCTGATTTTAGAGGATTGATTTTAAAATTAGATACATCTCCATACAATTTGAGGGTTTTTAATAAATTCGGGAGTGTTATAGTTGGATTCGTTATGAATAATAAAATATCATCGGCGAACGCTGCGAGTTTATGTTCCCCATCGTTTGTTTGAATTCCTCTGATATCGGGGTTATTTCTAATCCCGGCCAGCAATGGTTCCAGGGTTAAAACAAATAAAAGGGGGGACCCTACGAGCCCGACAGTAAATAGCTGGTTTTGCAGAATTAACGACATATATTATGCTGAACAGCTCAGGTACATGGGAGAGGAAGGAGAGGGAGGATTTAAACGGAAATGGCAGGACTGGGTCAATTTTAAACTTGCACCAAGGTATATAGACAGGATGATACAGTGTAGGAAGGTCAACGGGCAAAGAGTGACTCAACAGGAGACAGAATTCCGGAGATAGGGGAGGGTGGGAGGGCGGGATCAAGGGTTGGGGGGGCTAGAGGGTCGGATAAGGGTTTGTTCGGCTAGGGGACACTAATGTATCTATTCATGTATTTAAGAATTGTGTTTTTCTTTGTTTCCTTTTGTATATCTATTGACATATATTCAAGAAAAAAAAAGGAAAAAAAAAAAAAAAAAAAAAAAAAAAAAGATATACTGATTAAAAAAAAAAGAGGGAAAAAAATAAATAAAATAAAAGAAAGAAATTTCCAACCATGATGCGAACAAAGGAGACTGCAAATTGAACGCTAAAGTGATTGAGTATCCTGATAGTTCTCTGAGGCGGAAAAAAAAAAAAAAAAAAAAAAAAAGATGTCGAAAGCCTGGGTATTTCACCCAATAGTTTATTGTGCTCATTAACACACCTTTGTCACCTAGCAAACTATTGGGGGATGTGTTTATACTTATGTGTATTGTCAGTTGTGATGAAGGAGATGGCAAGTCTACCCTGAAAGGTCATACCTCTGAGTCACCAAGTCTGGGTAAATTATTAGATAACTAGCTCATGTTAATTAGGTTTCTGGTTACAGGTGTATTGTTAGAGTAATATGAGCAGGAGGGGGGCTGCTCTTCAACTGTATATAAGACTGTATTCTTGTTGAGTCCATGTTCAGCAACCAAACCAGTATTGTCTTGTTTAGTGGTTGTTAGCGGTAGGAATATCTGACATCTATATTCAGACTGGGAGGAAGTGGTATATGATGAAATTGCTCAAGCGAAGTGTGGGACGTTTCGTTACACTCCTCATCCAACATCTCCAGTCCCATTCCTCTTACGCCTCCTCCTCCATCTCCATTCTCCCTCCTCATCCATCTCCATTCTCCATCCAACATCTCCATCTCCATTCTCACAACTACTCCATTCTCACACCTTCTCCACCCTCTTAATTTTCAATATTTATACATCCTCCCCATTATCTCTCCTCCTCCACCATCTCCATTCTCACTACTACTTCTCCTCTATCTTCATTCATCCTCATACTGCTCCATCTCAATTTTCTCTCCTCATCATCCATCTCTATTTACACTCTTCCCCCTCTAATTTAGTGTTTCCAACCAGGTGCTGCCAGGAAATACCTTACAGAAGGAATCTTGCTGCTGGCGCACGTCTGCGAGTGCCAGTGCACGTGCTCACGCGTGGGTTTTGGCACCAGATGTCCCATTTAAACTGGGCTTGTAAACTGAGTCAGGTGCTGTCTGATCTGCAGCTTCCTGTCACGCCTGCTGCCTTTAACCTTCTTTGGGATCCTGTTCCTGTGTTCTGATCCGGCTTGACTTTGACTATTCCTGCCTGCTGCCTGTACACGACCCCGGCTTGTCCCTGACTTTTATCCTGCCTGCCCCACTTGTTACCTCGCTGTCCGCCTGTTGTCAACCATGCTTGTACCCGACCTGCCTCTGCACCTGTCCGGTTTCTCTAACCTGTGTGTGCCTGTGCCTATCTGTGCTGAAAATCTCTCAGGACTGATCCGCTGTGCATTTCCTGCTGTGCTGACCCAGCTCCTCTACTGCCTGCTGTGTTGACCCAGCTTTTCTACTGCCTGCTGTGCTGAACCAGCTCCTCTACTGCTTGCTGTGGTGACATCTCATCCCACCAGTCCTCATTCATGTGGCATCAGGAACTTTGAAGCAACCCTCCTGACTACCTACCTGCCAGGCACTCATAACGTTCTGTACTCTCAGGTCCAGTGGCTGTGCGTCCATAGAGGGCGCAGAAGCGCTGCCCCCTCTCACTCCTGCACCACCACTGATCAACAATACATAGATTCATGCATTGCATGAATCCATGTATTGTTGCTGCCGCCCACTATTCAGATGGCCGGCTCCCTGGTGAGCACCGGCCATCTGAATAACGGCAGCTGGTTGGCTTTGGAAGTGCCTATCAGATAGGCTTTCCGATTACAGCCCACAGGCTGTAATCGGCTTCCAAATAGTTAACCAGGGGACGCACGAGGGTGCGTTCCCTGGCTAACACTGACAGGCGCCTCAGCCAATCAGGCTCACCGGTTCTGGTTACCGGTAACCTGATTGGCTGAAGTGTCATTGAGGGTGGGAGAAGACATCAAGGGACCGTGGAAGGATGATGGCTGACCCCAGAAAGGTAAGTGCCGGGCAGGGGGGCAATCTGGCAGCATTTTACAGGGCACAGTGGCGACAATTGATGGGCACAGTGGTTACAATTGATGGGCACAGTGGTGACAATTGATGGGCAGTGGCACAGTAGTGACAATTGATGGGCACAGTGGTGACAATTGATGGGCACAGTGGCGACAATTGATGGCACAGTGGTAACATTTGATGGCACAGTGGCTGTGTTTGATGGCATGGCACAGTGGCTGCGTTTAATGGCACAGTGGCTGTGTTTGGCATGGCACAGTGGTGACAATTGATGGGCACAGTGGTGACAATTGATGGCACAGTGGCGACAATTAATGGCACAGTGGCTGCGTTTGATGGCATGGCACAGTGGTGACAATTAATGAGCACAGTGGCAACAATTGATGACACAGTGGATGCGTTTGATGGCATGGCACAGTGGTGACAATCGATGGACACAGTGGCGATAAATGATGTCACAGTGGCTGCGTTTGATGGCTTGGCCCAGTGGCTGCATTTGATGGCATGGCACAGTGGCGACAATTGATGGCACAGTAGTGACAATTGATGGCACAGTGGCTGTGTTTGATGGGCACAGTGGCTGCCTTTTATGGGCACAGTGGCTGCGGTTGATGGGCACAGTAAGGCTGCAATTGTTTTTTTTTGTTTGTTTGTTTGCGTCCCCCCAAAAATTTTGAGCACCAGCCACCACTGCTCAGGTCCCGTGTCTACTTTATCAGGGGCCACAAGTCAGATGCATAGGGGAGGCCTTCCTCTGCATTACAGGGCTCATTCATAAGGTATGTCGAAACCTGACAGGTGCGCAAGCAGATGTCCTCTCACCTCCTTGGACCTCATTATTACAAATATATAATGAACAGCATTTTATCACAATCTCCTATGATCTGCTTCACAGTCATGGTCCAGGTCATATGCTCAGAGGGAAACACAGTGAGACTCCATAGTTCTTACTGACTAATTATTACATTAAAATCAAACTTCTCCAAATGCACTAACATAAATAAAAAGTATTTATGCATGTAAGCAGGACACTCCAGTCCACAGGAGTTAGCAGACCACAGACTTGATCTGTGCCCCCAGCTTGACCGATGTGATTATGTCACCACCTCCTTCCACCTGACGTGTTGCGTCCTTCTGGATTTCTCAAAGGCCCTGTAACTGAACTACCATTGTGGATGTATGTGAAGGATAGTTTTGTGAGAGGGGTAGAAGTGCCTGGGAGTGGTGGGAGGAATCCAAGCATGGCCCGGCTATATGGATGATGTGACGATGGTGTGAAGAGTATAGATGGTTTGAGGAGAGCAAAGTTGTCAATCAATATTTTTTGTTCTCTAGGTGGGTTTGCATTAAATATGGCAATGATTGGATGTAAGTTTTTTTTAGTGAACGGAGAGATGTGGAAGAGAGCTATGAGGAGGTACATGGGTACATTTCTTGTTATTAAAGACCTTAACATTGGGGGGGGGGGGTGTTGATTATTAAAACTGTCACCTCGCCCATTTTATTATATTTATTTAATGTCTTTCCTGCAGGATGTTTCAGTGTGCTGTGTGTTAGTCTGAGGATTGAGAGGTGTTTGAGGAGATACAAATTGTATGAAATAACTAAAAGGTGTGGTGTGAAAGTTGGAAAGTGATGGGGGAGTTATATGAAAGGGGGGGTTGGAGTTGATAGGAGGATTGAATGAGGTGCAGAATAAGAAAGTATGGAGGGATGTATACAATAAAGACATTTTGAATTGGCAGTAGATGTGGTGAGGGTGGCTCTACATATATTTTTGTTAACAAGAGAGTTTTTAGAGGAGGAGAAAGCTGGTTGATAGGGAGGGGTGTAGGAGGGCGGAGAGTGTGGAGCATTTGTTCTGGGGGAGATACAATTAGGGGAATAAAGGGCCAGATTCACATTTGCCGCGTTGTATCTTTAGTTTGAATCCTCAAACCAAGATACGACGGCTTTTGGCTTCGATCCGACAGGCGTACGACTTTGTACGCCTTCGGATTGTAGGTGTAATACTTCGGCGCCCGCTGGGTGGAGTTTGCGCCGTTTCCGCGTCGGGTATGCTAATTAGCTTTTTCCGGCGATTCACGAAGGTACGCGCGGCCGTCGCATTCTCTTATGTCGTCACTAGTCGGCTTTTCCCGCCGTATAGTTAAAGCTGCTATTTCATGGTGTATAGATAGACGTGCCATGTTAAAGTATGGCTGTCGTTCCTGCGTCGAATTTTTTTTGCGTAAGTCGTCCGTGAATAGGAAAGGACGTAACTCACGTCTACGTTCAAAAAATGACGTCGGTGCGACTTCGTTTCGCGCAAAGCACGGCGGGAAATTTCAAAACGGAGCATGTGCAGTACGTTCGGCGCGGGAACACGCCTAATTTAAATGATCATGTACACATATTCGCCAGCACACCAAGGATCATTGAAAAAACGTCCACAAATTTAATGCATAATAGCGATCCAAAAAGCAACGTTTCGAGGTCACGCAGGACCTCTTCGTCAGGCAAAAGATGATAATTTAAATGATCCACGCCCCCTACCCGATCATTTGAATTAGGCGGGCTTGCGCCAGAGGGATTTACGCTACGCCGCCGCAACTTTACAGGCAAGTGCTTTGTGAATCAAGCACTTGCCCGAAAAACTTGCGGCGGTGTAACGTAAATGCGAAACGTTACGCCGCCGCAAATGTACCTGAATCTGGCCCAAAGTATTTAATCCCCTGCTGATGTTGTACATTCGCACAAAGAAATTATCAGCCTATAATTTTAATGATCTGTTTATTTTAACAGTAAAAGACAGAATAACAACAAAAATATTTAGAAAAGCACATTTAAAAAAAGTTATAAATGTATTTGCATTTTAATGAGCGAAATAATATAATATTTGATCCCCTTCCCAAAACATGACTTACGCCGCGTACACACGATCGGAAATTCCGACCAGAAAACCATGTTTTTTTTTCTGACGGAATGTCGACTCAAACTTGTGTTGCATACACACAGTCACACAAATCTTGTCGGAAATTCCGACCGTCAAGAACGCGGTGACGTACAAGACATACGACGAGCCGAGATCAATGAGGTTCAATAGGCAGTTTCGCTCTTCTGCTTGATTCTAAGCATGCGTGTTTTTTTGCGCATCGGAATTGCATAGACAAACAGAATTTCCGAGAGGAACTTTTTTCATCGATAAAATAGAGAACCTGCTCTCAATCTTTTGTTGGCACAAATTACGACAGCAAAAGTCTGATGGAGCATACACGCGGTCGGAATTTCCGACCAAAAGCTCACATCTGACTTTTTTTGTCAGAATTTCCAATCGTGTGTACGGGGCATTAGTACTTGGTGGCAAAACCCTTGTTGGCAATCACAGAGGTCAGACGTTTCTTGTAGTTAGCCCCCAGCTTTGCACACATCTCAGGAGGGATTTTGTCCCGCTCCTCTTTGCAGATATTCTCAGTCATTAAGGTTTCATGGCTGAGGTTTGGTAACTCGAACCTTTAGCTCCCTCCACATATTTCTATGGGATTAAAGTGATTGTAAAGGCTCATTTTTTTTGATAAACAAATATCAAACATGCTATACTTACCTGCTCTGCTGCAGTGGATTTGCACAGATTTCACAGATCGTCCTCTTCTTGGGTCCCTCTTTTTCCTCAAGGCCCCTCCCTCCTGTTCAGTGCCCCCACAGCAAGCAGTTTTCTATGGGGGCACCCGGGCTGAGTCACAGCTCCCTGTGTTCATTCAGACACATAGCCCTGACTAAGTCCTCTCTCTCTCCCCTGATTGGCTAGCTGACTTTGATTGACAGCAGTGGGAGCCAATGGTGCCGCTGCTGTTTCCCTGCCAATCAGGCAGGAGAATCTCAGATGGCGAGATAATTGTGGACATCGTTGGACAGAGAGGGACCTCAGGTAAGTGTTAGGGGGGCTGCTGCACACAGAAGGCTTTTTATCTTAATGCATCGAATGTATTAAGATTAAAATCTTCTGCCTTTACAACCCCTTAAAGGTCTGGAGACTGGCTAGGCCACTCCAGGACCTTAATGTGCTTTTTCTTGAGCCATTCCTTTGTTGCTTTGTTCCCCCAAAAAATCCATACCAGACCCTTATCCGAGCATGCAACCTGGCAGGCCGCAGGAAAAGAGGGGTATGAGAGAGCTCCCCCCCTCCTGAAACGTATCAGGTCACATGCCCTCAACATGGGGAGGATGTCCGCATGTTGATGGGACAAGGGTCTCATCCCCACTACTTTTTGGAATTTGTGTTACGTAAATTCGATTTTATATATATTTTGGACATTTTAAATAAAATAATTACAACAACAACAAAAAATCAGCATAGAAATCCTGTATTATCACGTATTATTTTCCTGCTCTGTGGGTGACAAACTCTTAAAGCAATTCACATAATGAGTGGAAAACTTTCAATGTAAAGAAAACCTGAAGATGCTCTGTATCTGGCTATGCTATACAACTCTGGTGGGTTTGCTTGAAGCAGGAGTTGCCTGGAAGTTGCAATTTCCCTCAATGATAGGAACCCAATTCACATAAGTCATTTGACAAAGGTGTAGAAATACATGTACTGTATATACATCTCTTTCAATATAATACTTCTAGACCTGGCTAACAACACTGGATGGGATTCCAATGCAGCACAAGCAGTGTTGTCAGTTCAAGAAGGAATTTAGGAGCTCACTGGATATCTGGCAGGATCAGCGGGTATTTTTCCATATGAAGAAAATTCAAGAGCCCCACCCAGGAGAAGTAACTACTCATATATGTACAAGTTACATCCCCCATGTACCAGGCAGGGGTCTTGTTCACCCACCGGGGATAGTCCAGACTTGTCATCTAAAAAATGTAAAGAAATATTGTTACAACCAAAAAAAAAGAGAAATGATCCCTTAAATGAAAACATAAAAAAATAAATTTATAATAATAAACGCATGTGGTCAGTTCTGAAGTCCTATTTTTCTGTAGAATAACCAAGTATCAATAAATGATATATTTATATATGAAATGGTAATAAATCATAAGGTCATCATATGGTGCCTTGGATGCTGTCCCTGCGCCCGGCTGAATTTTAATCGGCCCGGTTGGGAACAGTGACCAATCGCGTGCATTTACACAGCTAGACCGGGTGATATGCATTTTCTTTTTTTTAAACCACTGTTGTTTTATGTAGTTGATTTGGTCACTGTGACTTATGCAAATCTTTAAGCTAAGTGTCTCTGTTACTAATTGATTTTGGACATTATACGTTGTCCCCCGCCTGATAACTCATCTATTTTGTTGTCATGTAAAAAAATCAATAACAACTGTTAATTGAAAAAAAATAATTATAAGGTCACAGGTTGTGGTTTCATTAAAAAGGTTACAAAAGGGTTTAAAGGGTTCCGTCAAGAGGTTATATCACAGGTTGTGGTTGTGCAAATTACAAAATAACCCCAGAATAGACAAATCTAGTTCATAAGAGAAAATACATATAGATAGAGACCTACAGTAGGTGTTTGTGATATTGTGTTTTTAGCACGACAGCATCGCGCTGATTCTCGGCGACAGGCCCGGACTGGCCATAGGGCAGACCGGGCAAATGCCCGGTGGGCTGCGGCCACCCGCTCCGTGACATGTTGCTGATTAGGCCGCACAGCGGGAGTTAAGCGACGACCGCGGCCTGGACAAGGTTAACACAGGCCGCGGCTGCCGCTCACCTACCGCCATGCGGCCATACCTGTTATCTCTGGCGGAACTAGCGGCTGCATGGGCTGAGCTGTGTGTCTCTCTCTCACACACAGCTCAGCCTCAGAGCCGCGCTGACAGTTCCGCTCTCCACTCCTCCTCGTCCAGCCATGAGCGTCCGCACAGGTGGGGAGAGCTGCAGGCTGCAGTCTGGAATGTTTCCCCCGCTGGCCCCCCTCTCCTTCTCATGTCGGCAGCATGAAAAGAGAAGTCTTTCCAGCCCGTTCTTCTCCCCTCCCCATTGGCCACAGCGGAGACCAATCACAGAAAAATAGAGGGCATCATGGGAAATGTAGTCCCAGAGATAGGTGGCCCAGTTGTTATCAGTGGGGAGCAGACACGCTGTACCCGCACAACACCAGAGAGCGCCACGCTGTGCCCACGCCACCAGAGAGTGCCACACTGTGCCCGTGCCACCAGAGAGCCACGCTGTGCCCGTGCCACCAGAGAGCCACGCTGTGCCCGCGCCACCAGAGAGAGCCACGCTGTACCCGCACCAGAGAGAGAGAGCCACAATGTACCCTCACCACTAGAGAGAGCCATGCTGTACAAGCACCACCAGAGAGAGCCACGCTGTACCCGCACCACCAGAGAGAGCGCCATGCTGTCCAGCACCACCAGAGAGAGAGAGCAGGTCAGTGTCTTGGGGCAGTGTGGGGACAATAGGAGACAGAGAGTACTAGCATTGTATGGCCAAAATAGGACTGGGACACTGTGATAAAAATGGGACTGCACTGGAAAGGGGCAATGTAATAGCAGGGCCCCTTTGCAGTGCAGTCCCCTTTATATCACAGTGTCCCTGCCCATTACAGTGTGGAGGACCGACACCAGCCACCCCCATGAATGTCGACAACCCCCCCCCAGTGACCGGGCTGCTCAATCTAAAAATGCCCGGGCCTATTTTTTGTCCCAGTCCAGGCCTGCTCGGCGACATGGTGCCGAGATCTCGCCGACATCTCGCACTCACTGGAATAGTGACAGCACATTCCAGCAAGCGCGTCATAGAAGCGACGGGAGATCCGACTTGGATTCCCGCCAATTCTACACGTGTGCGGCGTTTGTTATGAATCCTGAGGGGGAAGTCCCCGCCGGATTTTAAATAAAAATTCGGCATGGGTTCCCCCTCAGGAGCATACCGGGCCCTTAGGTCTGTTATGGGTTGTAAGGAGAGCACCCCCTACCCCGAAAAAACAGCGTAGGGGGGTCCCCCTACAATCCATACCAGACCCTTATCCAAAGCGCGCTACCCGGCCGGTCAGGAAGGGAGTGGGGACAAGCGAGCGCCCCCCCCCCCTCCTGAGCCGTACCGGGCTGCATGCCCTCAACATGGGGGGGTCGGGTGCTCTGGGGCAGGGGGCGCACTGCGGGGGCCCCCCACCCCAGAGCACCCTGTCCCCATGTTGATGAGGACAGGGCCCCTTCCCGACAACCCTGGCCGTTGGTTGTCGGGGTATGCGAGCGGGAGGCTTATCGGAATCTGGGAGCCCCCTTTAATAAGGGGGCCCCCAGATACCGGCCCCCCACCCTAAGTGAATGGATATGGGGTACATCGTACCCCTACCCATTCACCTGCAAGAAAAATGGTAAAAACACAAATAAACCACACAGGGTATTAAAATATTTTATTAGTCTGCTCCGGAGGCCTCCCCTGTCTTCTTTAGCTCTTTTACCAGGGGAGGCTTCTTCTTCCGATTTCCGGGGGTCTTCTCCTGCTCTCCGGGGTCTTCACCGCTCTTCTGTGAAGTCTTCTCCACTCCGGGGGGTCTTCTCAGCTCTTCTGTGACGTCTTCTCCGCTCCGGGGGTCTTCTCAGCTCTGGGGGGTCTTCTTCTATGTTCGCCACTCTCCGCTCTTGACTCGGCGCACCCCGGTTCTTCCTCCCGCTGTCCGGTTCTTCCTCCCGCTGTCCGGTTCCTTCTCCTTCAGGGCTGGCCGCCGCTATACTGGCGGCGGTCAGTCCGCTCTTCTGTGACGCCATCTTCTTCTCTTCTCGTCTTCCGTCTTCTCCAGATGTTGACACGCCGGCCGGCTCTTCTCGCTGCAATGACGTGTGCGCGGCTTGCGTCGGATTTATATAGGCCTCACAGTCCCATCATGCTCTGGTACCTACCTATGTGATACCTACCCACGTGGTACCTACCGGAGCATGATGGTACTGTGATGATGTTGAGGGCATGCAGCCCGGTACGGCTCAGGAGGGGGGGGCGCTCGCTCGTCCCCACTCCCTTCCTGACCGGCCGGGTAGCGTGCTTTGGATAAGGGTCTGGTATGGATTGTAGGGGGACCCCCCTACGCCGTTTTTTCAGCGTAGGGGGGTGCTCTCCTTACAACCCATAACAGACCTAAGGGCCCGGTATGCTCCTGAGGGGGGAACCCATGCCGAATTTTTATTTAAAATCCGGCGGGGACTTCCCCCTCAGGATTCATAACAAACGCCGCACACGTGTAGAATTGGTGGGAATCCAAGTTGGATCTCCCGTCGCTTCTATGACGGCTTTGTCTCCATCGCGGCTGGCCAGCTCGGCGCTGGCTCCCGCGATGGGGCTCGTAGGTGCTCAATCTCGCCGAGAAAGGGAGCGAGATTGACACAATATCGCGTGCACCTACTGTACACCAACCAATAAGAAACCGTCCTTCACTGGTTTGACTGCTCTATATTGATAAAAACTGAATTACTCAGGTTCCTGTTATTGCTCTAAACATGTTATAATTGGTCTTGGCAATGTCAATGCAATTAAAAAAAATTTAACAGCAAACTGCTAATATCATATCCAACAAGACTCCTGCTATTACCATTGTTAGCTAGAAGACCCTTTCTATCAGCCTCTTTGATTCAGGTTTCTATTTCATTTTCCTAACTACGAGGCTTATCCCCACCACTCTGAATGTTGCTAACAGACGTTCCATCATTGGCATACCTCGTTACAAAAAGTAATGAACTTCTAGTGTGACATGACCATAAAACATTGAGAAAGCCACATACCTGAGAAAGTTGGTCATATGCGATCTTCTTTCTGATGCACCAACACTCACCAATTTGTGTTCATTCAATGTCTACCTCTGCACCAACATGTAATGAAAATTCATCATCAAAAATGATAATTGCCTCTTCCATGTTGTCCTTCGGTGGCTCTGGAGTCATCTCAGACTGAGATCCAGAAGAGTCTGTGGTCAAAATGTAAGACAAGGATGTGATGGAAACACTACCCTGTGAGGTGTTCAGGTCGGAAGTCACGGATTCCTCATATTGCACAGAGCTGCTTTTCATGGGATCCTCATCTTCTTGTCCTGTGGCTGCATCTGGAGAATCTTCCTTCCAGCTTTCACTCACATATTTCAGGATTTCTGTAGCTTTACTTCTCTTCATATAGTCAATGGCCAAAAGATCGATAAACATCCTTCGTATGCCGGTGGGAATCTTTCTCCATGCTTCAGGAGGATTGTCCATATGAAAATTGTTCTGCCAGTCAACAAAACATTTATATCCTTCATCTTCAAGGGTGGCCACCTGCCATGGCATCTCACCTGTAATAAGGGAGTAGATGTTGACACCAAACGACCACACATCCAGGCTGCCATCTACAACCAGTCCATCTGAGATGGTCACATCACGCAATTCTGGGGCCATGAAGGATTTGCTGCCACACCTGGAGGTTATCACTGTCCCTCTGACCTTAGCAAGGCCAAAGTCTGTGATCTTGATGGAGTGACAGTCCTGGTCAAACACCAAAATGTTTTCTGGCTTCAAATCCATATGAACAAGTCCTTTCTCGGACATGAATTCAAGAGCATTGGAGATCTGTACAGAACACCTCTTGATTGCGTCTTCTGGAATTCCTACCTAGGGGAAAAAATATCAAAATACAAATTAGTTGTTAAAAATACAGTTGAAGTATATGTATGGCCATAACTTTTCACCATCATTAAAACAAAGTAATGGAAATGTTTAAATATTAGTTTTAAGGGCATACTTACATGTGGTAAAATCATGGAGAACAGATCACCAGCAGGGGCCGGTTCCTGGGCAAAGACAAAGTAATCCATAGTGGTGAAGGCAATGCCATTAAATCCGATGATATTGGGATGAGGAGAAAGTAAGTATGAAATGCTGAACTCACGGAGGAAAGACCGCTGACTGGTTCTCTTTTTATTCATGACCTTCAATGCCATGGTATCACCTATAAAAAAACAAAACAATCATTTAACTAATAATATAATATTTTTAGCTTGTTATTTTTTATGTCCACTTGAAAATCTCAATCTTGGAACAACAGATCTTATTAAAATGTTTGAGATTGTATTATGCTTCATTTAAAGCTAAACGCCAACCTTTCCAGCAGCCAGCTCTCCTGTACTGAAGAAATTCTACTGGACTGAGATTTCCTACTCTCATTTTTTTCCATGTGCATTAGAAGAAGCAACAAGTCAAACAGACCCCATCTTGTTTCCTGACTGAGTGATGCCCACCTCTATTAGCATCATATCCTCCCCAGCCTGACTGTTCCTGGCCCACCCCTTTCATTCATTGAATTTCTGATCTTTTAATCATGGAGGATCAGCATCACATGTGACCATTATCTAGGGCAGTCTGCATGCAAATATAGTCTACTCCTCCAGACAGATATGTACCCATCAAAGTATTTTGATATTTTCATAACTCTTCCCAGGAGCCTATTGCTTAGTTACCTAAATAATTCTACCAACATTAAATAATGTTTTAAACGTCCATCATTATTAGTATCATATCCTCCCCAGCCTGACTGTTCCTGGCCCACCCATTTTATTAAATTGATTTCTGTTCTTTTAATGGAGGATCAGAATCACATGTGACCATTATCTAGGGCAGTCTGCATGAAAATACAGTCTACTCCTCCAGACAGATATGCACCCATCAAAGTATTTTAACATTTACATAACTCTTCCCAAGACTCAGCCTATTGCTTACTTCCCTAAATAATTTTACCAACATGAATTCATATTTTATACTTATAGAGATGTAATAAATATAAAGTCTATAGCTTACAGATTAAATTTACATACATATACATAAATGATCATAGACGATATTGATATTGAAATGTTGGTTAGAATAATTCACCGACCTGTTATCTTTTCGTTTGCCAATAATACTTTTCCATAGCCTCCTTTTCCAAGTTCCTTCACAATGAAGAACTGCTCCTCTAAGTCTACATTCAGTAGCCCTTGGGAATAGAAGGAGACCATTCTGTCCAGAAGTCCTTCCAAGTCATCAGCAACGGAGGCCATAGTGTCCTGGAGAGCAAAAACAGAAAACTTGTTACATTAAGAAGAAAATCGTTTGTTAAAGAAAAACTTTAGAAATTTGTCAAATATGAATACTATTACTAGAATTTAATATACCTCTAAATATGAAATGTTCAATAAAGATCCACATCTTAATAAAATGTCACTCAGGAATAAGGTTCAGTCATATAAGTGAGAGCTTTAACAGAGCAACAGAAATGTATGGAGTACAGTAAAAAGGACCTGAAAATGGAAATACAGCGAACCATATACAAGACAATTATCAAGCAAATTCATAACTTGATCAAGTGCAAAATCAAATGGAAAAGCCAAAACTTTTAGCAATAAATAGGTGACTGGATATATCCAATAGTTATCAGTTCAGTCATGTGTGGGGACCGTCTGGCACCCCGAAGTGCCCTTCAGGAAAGAAATGTAATAAACTTTGGCCAGCAGGTGGAAAGGTGTATCTGCTGCCAGAAGAATTTTGGTGAATCTTATATTTCTGGCAGGCACTGCCATGAAAAGACCAAACATACCAAAAGGATGACCTACAAGAGATACTCTGCTTTCTTCTTGCCGACCAGCTATGCCGACTTTCTAGTTTTGTTACATAAAATCAGGAGGATGAACACAGAGCTCAGCCAGGTAAGAAGTGTAATTTTAATCAGACCTTTCATGTAAAATGTGGAAAATATTTTTCTCACTTTTTGTGACCAATACAAGACATCAGCCATGCTAAGGGCCATCAGAAGATATTAGTGACACTTACTTATCAACATTCTCCCCAAAATTGTGAAGTCCCAGAATGCCCCACAATAACCATGAGTGATGTCATAAGATCCAAACACTCAATTGTCACATCTCTTTTCAGGCACATTTTCAATTTATTTTCTTGCTCAATGTCATCTTTATGGTCTCAATAAGACCTCATATCATCAGACTGACATACTTCATGAAATGAATTGAAGGGAATGCTCAGTGAGGTCATTATGTAAAATGTTGTACTCTGGTTTTGGTGAGAGGGAGACTTTCATAGAAAACTATTCAACATTGTTCATCCAATTGTTTTTTTACAGATTGGAATATACTTATAATAGATTTAAATAAAGTTATACATTACTTAGCTACCCAATCATGTATTTCCCTTTGTATTGCATCACACAAATTACTGTCTCAACTTGTATTGCTTATAATGTATTGTTAACAACTTTTTCATCAGACTGATCATGGCAAGCCTCCAATGTCTATCCTGTCTTCTGTATACATTCTATTACATATTATCCTGTCCTGAACCTCCACTCATTGCCCCTTTTGTCAAGTTTTTAAAATGTAGGTTTTATATATTTATTACATACACCTCATAAACTTCTGCAGTAATATTATCAGAATGCTCATTAAATAATAAAGATCTATTGATTGGTTAGATGAAAGTGACCTTACCTTAATGTGGTGGGGATTCAGCGGTGATGAAGTCAGATTTGTTTCTCTGAGTATTCGGTTCCTCTGCAGATCAACACCGGAAAACGTCACCAAATCTCCAGCTGGGCTGTAATAGATGAGTATACCGGGATCTCTGGTAGTGTCACTGATCAGAGGAGGGAGAGGTCCCCTTTTTATAAGGGAGATGGGCAGGGAAGGCAGAGAATGAAGGCTTTCCATTGGCTGACTTCTCATGTAAATGATGTGTAAATAACTATGCATAGTTCTGGCTGATTTGCATATAAACAGGTTTTCTAGAAAATAGGTGATCGGATTAAACATGCTGAAACCCCAAATGCTTTAAAACTTTTCTGAATTTTACAATTAAACTTTTCTCCATATTAACTATAAAATGGGAAATTATATTTTGTTTTATAATATTTATTTTTTACCTAATTGTAGACTGAATCACTAATACAAGAGGGTTGTAACATTGGCTGTAGGTTCTTGTGGGTTTTTTATACTATTATGTTTTTATGACTTCTAGTAACATTGTACACCAATGAATTTAGTTTGAAAACAACCTTTTGAAGATTTTATTTTATAAAATATCATCAGTATAAAATAGTTTGCAGGAGGATTATAATTACCTGTCAGGATAGGAATATTGGAGCTGCCATATCTGGACTTATTTATAGAGATTCATCTCCAAACATCCTGATCATTTCTTCACTACTTGGTGAGTCTCTGACCTAGAACAATCCATGTGTATATCATATAATGGAAAATTTCATACTGACATGATGTTATGGGTGAATGACAAACCAAGTATTGAGACAAGGAAGTCATATCTGTAGCTTGTGCCTTCAAAAGCAAATACCTTTCAAAACTGCTGCTGGTGAATACTGTACAATAAAACTGGGTTAGTTGTCGTACACGCGGGCCGAATGTTGGCCGATTTCTATTGAACTGACAGATATTCGGCCCGTGTGTACAGGGCTTTACAGAAGCAGTTAGAGTAGTGATCAACAGAAAAACAGCTGTCCAAAACTCCTAACGTTTCGAGCAACTCCACCAAATATGAACCAGATCACCTGAGAAACTACATAATCTCCAGCATTTAGGGGAGGAATTAGGATTTTTTTAGCAAATTGCCCTGGGGTATAATGTGTCTTTAAATTTAACTTCACATACAAATGAATTGCTCTTATGCTTAAGAGTATGAATTATAACGCTTTCCATACTAGACATGGAAGCTATTTCTAGCAGATGCAGTGTTGCCAACCGTCCATATTTTTACGGACAGTTCGTAAAATCGGGCACTTTTTCCCCCGTTCGTAAATGTCAGTGGTTGCGCGAATGTGCCAGTAAAAATAGCCGAGATTGGTTCGGCTTGGAACTGCACATGGAGATTGGAGGCAGGGGGTGATGATGGCTGCGGTGGCACCGCAGAGGGGGATGGAGGCAGAGGGAAATCGGAGGCAGGGGGTGATGGTGGCACAGCAGAGGGAGTGGTGGCATCGCAGAGGGTGGGGGATGGAGACAGGGGTTGTTGGTGGCACGGCAGAGGGGGATGGAGGCAGGGGGTGATTGGAGGCAGGGGGAGATTGTGGCACCGCAGAGGGGGGTGAAGGCAGGGGGTGTTGGTGGCAGAGGGGGATGGAGGCAGGGGGTGATGTGACTAAATAATTTGCCCCTATTATATCGAAAATAACAAAAATATGTTTTTTTACCCTAATATCTACCTTAAATCACATTGCTATTTGCCTAGCGTACATTTTAGGTGCAAATTTCAGTATTTAGGCTACACACAAGTGTAGCCTAAATACTGAAATTTGCACCTAAAAATGTAATTTAGTAACTTTTGTGAAATGCCAGTAAAATCGTGGCAGTGCCAGTAAATTTCGGGGGTCGTGCCAGTAAATTTCAATCTGGTAGGTTGGTAACACTGAGCAGATGGTACACACAGTCTTCAAATAATTACCTTCATACTTTTCAGAGTTACATAATCAAGTTGAGATAATGCAAGAATATAAGTTATAAGACAAATAAATAACACAAGGGAAATAAAAAATTATAATTTGATTAAGCCAATTGTCTGAGACTGGAGTATTCAGTACACCCAAGGTGAGGAAGCATAGAGATTTACCACAACAATAAGATCTACCCTGAATGGTTTCAGCCTACACCCAACAAACAATACACAGAGGGGGAGCTGAGAACAATGGTGACAGGATTCAGTAATTACAGTAAACAATCAAACAATAGTAGAGGGGATCACCTATGAATATTTCAACTTTAGACAAATACCCATGGGTATGTCAGAAGAAATGCAAAATACTCCATACTCTGGTCCATTGACACATACACAGCTTTATACACTAGAAAGTTTTTTACATTGCACAGAAAAACAAATACAACTATAATTTATCTACAACTAACTTCACTGTAAGTATATAAAGTCATTTTTTTTTGAAAAATAAGTATACTAAAAGTGTGTACATTACCAACAATCCTTAGGCTAGTTTTAGCTTTAATTTCATACAAATATAAAACAATAAGGCTTTTCCAAAAAACTTTCAACCCACAACAAATATATTTTCTTACCTTAATAATACAAACAACAGACACTTAGGAAAATCAAACAAACAAAACATGTTTCCTGTTCAGTCTATCATCCCATGTGGTACATTATCCCTCTAGAGTTTTTCTAATATCCCCCAAAACATAAAAACAAGATACACATTTTAAGTAAATTGTATTGCCGTGGTGGGAATCACTGCTGGTAATTTGGATCAGCTTAACCCCCCCCCCCCCAATTAATAACCTTACTTTCATAAGCAGATATAGGGGTTGTGATGAAGATATTGTATAACCAGTGGTAATAGGATCAGAAACATAAGTGGAAATTCATCCACAACAAAATTTTTGGGTACAGTAAAATGACCTGAATATGGAAATCCAGCGATCTATTATTTTTATACAAGGTCATTCTCAGTCATGTTATATTATCCAACCTAATGCAGAGTAGCTGGGAATTTCCTGTATTTCCTCCACATTGGGTCTATAATTCCCTATGCCTTGTTCAATAATATCTGGCAACATGGGGTACACTGGTGAGGCCGCCTCCTTACCTTTACCCCCCAAAAAGCTTTGGATTTTACTCATGTGAAGGGATTTATAACCTCTTCAGTTAAAATAATTTGGCCCCCCAATTTGATCTGTTCTGCCACAATGTCACATTCTCTGTTTTCTGACGTCAAAGTGAAAATTTTTGCCCAAATTCACATACAGCGGCGTATCTTTGAGCGGGCGTAACGTATTCTATTTACGTTACGCCTCCACAACTAATGCCGCATACAGACGAGCATACATGTACGATGAAACCGGTCCGTCGGACCGTTTTCACCGTACATGTATGCCCGGGGATTTCTGTATATTGGCTGTACTCACCATCATACAGAAATCCGCGCGTAAACAATACGTGGGGCGTGTCCGCGCCGTCGCCGCGACGATGATGTGGCGACGTGGGCGGGCCTGTCAGTTAAATGCTTCCACGCATGCATCGAAGTCATTCAACGTATGCGAGGGATGGCGGGCGCTCGGACATGTACAGTAGGTCTGTACAGACGACCGAACATGTCCAAGGGGACAGGATTCCTGCGGGCTGTTTTAAAACAAGCCCGGAAATATTTGCCCGCTGGGAAAAGGCCCGGCGGGCAAATGTTTGCTGGAATCCTGCCCGCTCGGGCCTACACACGACCGAACATGTCTGCTGAAACTGGTCCACGGACCAGTTTCAGCAGACATGTTCGGTCGTCTGTACGGGGCCTTAGACGGGCAAGTGCAGTATTCTCAAAGCACTTGCACCGTATGTTGCGGCGGCGTAGCGTAAATAGGCCGGCGTAAGCCCGCCTAATTCAAATGTGGAAGATGTGGGCGTGTGTTATGTAAATGTTATGTGACCCCACGTAAATGACGCTTTTTACGAACGGCGCATGCGCCGTCCGTGGACATATCCCAGTGTGCATTGCTCCAAAGTACGCCGCAAGGACGTATTGGTTTCGACGTGAACGTAAATTACGTCCAGCCCCATTCACGGACGACTTACGCAAATGACGTAAAATGTTCAAAATTCGACGCGGGAACGACGTCCACACTTAACATTGGTACGCCGCATGTACGCCTCATATAGCAGGGGTAACTTTACACCGGGAAAAGCCTAACCTAAACGGCGTATCTGTACTGTGTCGGCCGGGCGTACGTTCGTGAATTCCCTCATCTAGCTGATTTACATATTTCTAGGCGTAAATCAGCGTACACGCCCCTAGCGGCCAGCTTAAGATCTGACGGCATAAGAGACTTACGCCGGTCGGATCTAATACAAATCTATGCGTAACTGATTCTAAGAATCGAGCGCATAGATACGACGGCGTATCTGGGGATACGCCGTCGTATCTCCTTTGAGAATCTGGACCTTAGAGTAAAGTGGACAAATAAAGGAAACAAAATACAACAATTACAATGTGACAGTAAAGATACAAAATATCATCATTTCAAGGAAAGTTCCTTCAGATCTCTCCAATGAACATATAAATGTCGGAGCACACGGGGGATTCTTAGCAGTTACATTCTACTAAAGATTACTAGTAATGCAGCCCCATGGAAGAAAAGTGTGTTTTATCCCCAAATTGTATCTCTAAAGCCACTTCTTGTATAAGATTAGTTTACACCACAAAGGTCTGCAAAGCATTTGTGAAGCTTTTAGTGATTACAAATCTTTGTTGTTTAAAGAATAACTTCACAAAGAAGAGTTTAAAAATTATATTAATTGATATTGGTTTTCCCCTTTTTATAATCTATCAGATAAATATAATTCTATGTTACTTTTAAGATTGTATACTGTATATATGATCTTTATCTGGGAGAATGTATGTGTTCACTTATACAGATGTTTTATACACAATCTTAAAAATAGAATGTACATGGTTGAAGCGTGCCAACATATTTAACTTTAGAATTTAGAATATTTAGAATGTAGTGGCTTAACATTTTAAAATTTTCATTACATAATATTTATTAAAATCCCTCAGATTACTTAGATTCAAGCTTAGGTTTCAACCCTTCACACACAAAACAGAATTAACAAACCCCATTGATATGGACCTACCTGCTCCACCCTTCTAGATCTCTTTCCAAAGTCTCCAGTCATATGTTAATGAGCAGCTCCTGTGTGTTGGCCAATCAGGTTCTCCCATCAATTAGCAAAAGCCACTCCCCTTCCCACATATATACCCCACATACAGTATATCCAGTCCATACTTACCTTAGTTTTACTTGAAGCAAAAGTGAGTTTATATTTCCATTGACTACTTCTTCCCGCAACTATTTCATGAAGAATTAACACGTTGGGAAGTCTACAAAGATTCCACTAGTGAAGACCCAGTGAGATCCCATCTGCACCTTCATTTTCTCAGGTTAGACATTTAAAAATGTATAATGTCCTCTAAAATATTAGGATCTTTCTTTTAGAACCTGTTGTTTTCTCTTTGTAACAGATAACTAAGTAGTGAATTAAATAGATTTCGATTTTTTTTTATTTCTCTTGCCATTTATGGTCAAACCAACCTCATTCAATGAGATGTTCTGTCTTTGTATATCTATGAAGTAAAATTAAACTGTGAAGTCTTAGGTTATTTGTCAATTTCCACGATACAACATTTGGGTGTGAAAGCACAATCCACTTTTTTTTTGTAGTTTTTTTTAATAGTAGTTTGGGTTCCAAATTCCACCATTCCAATTTGTTTTTAATTTATGTAGAAGTGTTATTTAATTTCTCTTATGCCTTATTATTACAATCATAGGCTAGCGCAGCCTACTGGATTAGGGTGTGCGCCCCAAAACTTAAACACACATGCTTGTGGGTATGTATATCTGTGTGTATATATATATATATATTGACATATATACAGACACACACTTTTTTAACTAAATGTAAACAAACATTTGGAAATGTGTTAAAACAATTTGTAATCTTTCAATACATTTTATAACTTATGGCAGAGCCGGTCCGAAGGAGAAAGTGGGGATGAGAGGGGGGGAGATGGGATCAGATGGCAGTGGAGGTGAGGTATGGGGATCAGTGTTAGTGCTGTGGGGTGACCAGTGGCAGTGCTGGGGTTTAATGGGATCAGTGGAAGTGCCGGGGGGGTGATCAGTGGCATTGCTGGGGGTTGATTGGATCAGTGGCATTACTGGGGGTTGATGGGATCAGTGGTGGTGGTGGGGTTTGATGGGCTCATTGGCAGTGCTAGGGGGTGATCAGTGGCAGTGCTGGGGGGGTGATCAGTGGCAGTGCTGGGGGTTGTGATGGTGGGGGGGGTGTAAGGGGATTAGTGGCAATACTGGAGGGAGGTGGGGTGAGTGGCAGTGGGGGGGTCAGTGGAAGTGCTGGGATGATGGGATCAGTGGCAATGCTGAGGGGGAGGAGATAGGGTGGGTGGCAGTGTTGAGGGTCATGGTATCAGTGGTGGGGGTTTGGGATCAGTGGCAGTACAGGGGGGTGAGGTGGTTGTGGTGGTGGGGGAGTGTAAGGGGATTAGTGGCAATACAGTGGGGGGGGGGTGAGTGGCAGTGGGAGAGGGGGTGGGATCAGTGGGAGTGCTGGGGGGTGGGATCAGTGGCAATGCTGGGGGGGGATAGGATGAGTGGCAGTGTTGAGGGACAGGAGATCAGTGGCAGTACTGGGGGGAATGGGATCTGTGGCAATGCTGGGGGGTGGATGAGTGGAAGTGCTGGAGGGCATGGTACCAGTGGGGGGATAGATGGAATCAGCGGCACTCACTTGTTCTGAGTGTGGATTCCCAACTCCATGCTTGCTGTGTCCCTGGCTCCCTCCAGGCTTCACGTGACTCCTCACACAGTGGAGACCTCCTCTGCTTCTACCCCTTAACTCTACAGGATTTTCTGGCTCTTCCAGTTCCTGGACCCATGCTCCCATCTGCCTGCTGCTGGTTGGAGCCACGGAGAGGCAGCGTGGGCGGTCCTGCAGCAGTTACTATAGCCAAGGAGTCATGGGAAGCTGGGAGGCAGAGCCAGCAGTTACCCGATGGAAACATATAACACCAGGCTGGATGAGAGGGACAGTGGGACACCATATAGAACAACCGATGCTCTGCATTTTTCTCCCTGCAGCCCCTGAATGCTCACTTTTTCTCCTCTTCCTCCCTCTGCCATTCAACGACGGCGGGGAGGAAAATGCAGAGCAATGGTTGTTCTATATGGCTCCCCTCTCATCCAGGTGTATGACAAGTCCACACGAAGCATGGGGCCAAGTCGCAAATGCTACCTTTATAGTTACGCTTCTGCCTGCATACTTTGGTACACTGAAAGGCACTTGCGTCTGTGGTGATTAGGGTGTGCCCAGGCACATCCGGCATCACTTTTGCGCACACCTATGGTTACAATACCAGTGAAATTTGCACCTCTGTTAACTATAATATTATTTTTGACCAACCGCTCTCTAAAAGTGCTGTAGTTTAGAGATCAGCTTCAACCAAAACCCATTTCTTGGTTTGTAATCTCTGTCAAATTTTAACTGTCATATGTATAAATCACTGGAGACGACACAGAACATGATATCTCCCCAACTGGGATACATATGCTTATAAAATCCTGACCATAGATGGTGGGAAATATTCAGAGGGATGTTTATTATGATAATTACGTCAAGAGAAACTAACCTGTATTTTCCTTTTTGTCATGATTCCAGAATGGCTTCTTATATCCAGGAGGTGACCAAGAACACTGCAAGGGATGTCCTTCAACTCATCACCCAGACCTCCGAAAACCTGAAGATGATGGAAGTTTCAGAACATTTTGACCCCATCCAAGAACTTGGGACGGGTTCATATGGAAAGGTCCTCCTTGCCAAACATCGGGATTCAGGTAAACATTGTAACTTAGAATTGTGTGTTTTTTCTAAAAAAAAAGAGTCTGACATCCCAGTCATTAGAATTGCTCATCTGTAGACAATCATTAGGTCAACTTTGAAGCCACGTGTACACACAAATTGTTTAACTTTATGTCAGGAGAGTTTAGTAGACCAGTACTGTGTGCCTACACAGAGGAGACCAAGACTGTATGCAGTGAAATAAAGGTGTTTATTTACAAACAAGTGAACAAAACATGTGGGACAACCAGTGCACAATAAACAGCAAACAGTATGTACAATCAAAGGGAGATACCGTATCCATAAACAAAGCCAGGCCGAGGTCATACACAGGAGAAGTCAGCAGATGGGTGAGGATGGGAACACAGCGGATCAGGGAGCGGATGGATGGACGGGCTGCGAGGTAGGAATCCAAGGGAAGCAGGAATCAGGAAGGAAAGTCCAGGCAGGGATAAGGATCAGGATACAGGGAGGAAAGTCCAGGCAGGGATCAGGATCAAGGATCAGAATCAGGGTCCAAAAATCAGGGTCAGGATACAGGCTCAGGATCAAGGTAAATAGACAGATACCAGGGCGAGGACTGATTGCACACGCCGGGTATATATATGCTTGCTAATTACGTTCAGGTTACACCTGAACGCAGGAAGGGCTGTATGCTCCACACTGCCAAGAATCCCCCGCTGGTGGACGCCAGTACTGCAGCCCAAGGATAACATAGCACCACCAGGGAAGAACTCCCCCGACAGTCCAAGACTGTCGGGAGACACCTGGTGGTGGGCCACAGTACTGCACGCCAAATACCAGGCAGTAACACCAGCGGGGGGAACCTTCCCTGACACTTTAGCTTGTGAATATTATCCTGAGCATTGTGTACAGGAAGCATTTACAAAACATTAACCTTGCTTTAAGCAGCATTCTTTTAATTTGCTTCCAAGTACCTTTAAAAGTAAGTTCTTATTGCACCCCTCATTTCCAGTTTTGGTGGGATGATTATGCATCTCAATGAGTCACTGCTGTAGATTTATTCAAGCTTCTGGCACACTCCAATGGGCTTTTAGCAAGCTTCTGCATTTGGTTTATGTTACTAATTCTCTTTTCTCTCTCCTTTTTGCAGGTCAGTTAGTGGCCGTGAAGCTGCTTAACAAGGAGAAGGTTCCAATGGACAACTTCATGGTTGAATATGGGTTGTCTGTCAACCTCAGTGGTCATCCCAATATCATTATGACCCATGAAGTTGTCTTTCATACAAGCAAAGACTATGTGTTTGTCCAGGAGGCGGCAATGGCTGGAACTCTTTTTTCCCTAATAAAGCCAAATGTAAGTTTGTATGAAAAATTAATCATCTCTAGGTTAAGAAAAAGGTTTAATCTTTGTCTTTAGGTTTAAGGACTCCCCACTTATTACAGTGAGTTGGTGGGATTGTGTATCATTTGATTCATAGGCTTGATTTTAGTTAACCCACGCCCACGTTCTCAGCTGTGAAACAAGGTTGAGAACGATGGTCCTGGATCTTTCACCATCAATTGTGACTCTAATTTTTGTAAAAATAATGGTTTTCTTTAGGCACCTTTTTGGGTGTTTTGAGCCAATATGCAATGTCCCTGTATGATGGATAAGATAGGTTTCTTATTTGATTAAATGTTTCCATGTTGGTGTCTATATTTTTCCATGTTGGTGTCTATATTTTGCCATGTTGGCATCTAGTAACTAATTTTTCCTGTTTTCTTTTTTTATAGGTTGGATTAAATGAAGATACAGTGAAGCGCTGCATTCCTCAGATAGCGAGTGCATTGGAATACATGCACAGCAAAGGGGTGGTCCACCGTGACATCAAGCTGGACAATATTCTGCTAATGGACTTTGAATGTAATACAATCAAAGTGGCAGATTTTGGACTGGCAAGGCTCCAGGGAACCGAAGCACCATCCATGTCCTGGTTCATACCGTACACAGCTCCGGAACTGTGTACCCGGAAACAAGGAGATCAGTTGCTTCTACACCCGAGCATTGATATCTGGTCCTTTGGTGTCCTGATTTACGCAGCTTTGTCTGGATCATTCCCTTGGAAAGAAGCAGAGGGTTGTGACCCAATTTACAGGGGCTTTGCTTGGTGGCAAGCCAGAAAGGATCTGACCTTAGCACCAGAAAAGTGGAAGAAGTTCTCTCTTGAAGCCAGGCAAATGTTCTGGGACCTTTTGGCCCTCAATGCTTCCGAGAGGTGCTCAGCCATGGACATTCTAAAATATCTTCATGTGCCATGGAAAGCAGAAATACTTTCAGAAAACCAAACAAGGAGAACTGTAATTCAAATGGCCTACAGAGGAAATGATGCTCATTCTGGAGCTACCACAAGTGCCTCCTCGTGTCTTCTACCTGATGAGAAAACTTCACTTGCTATAGGAGCTGAGGTGGAAATTGCATAGGTTCCTTTTGATCACCTGATAATCAAGAGACAGACTTGATATATGCACTCTGGGGAATTTTACAAGACTCATGTCCTAGTTGAAGGAAAGAACATCTTAGAACACTGTTGATTTTTTTGCTCATGTGATTTCTAATCTACATACATTTTTTAAATTATGGATCAAAGCATCATACAAATGTAAGATGGCTGTAGAAATGATATGCTTCAGGAGCAAAAAAATCATAGTGTAGGCAAAACTCTAAATGATAGGTAGGGTAGAGCCAAACGTTAGGTCCGCGCATAAGTTCAAACTGCAAACACTCTGACTGCTTAGAGAAGATCTGAACTTCAAGGATGTTTGGTTGGAACTCCTTCCACCAAATGTCCCCCAATGCATTACTTGAGCAATCGTTGGCTCAGGCAATGTTCCTATACTTGACCTCTAGTCAGGTGCGAAATGTTGGCTTGCCTCTCAGTAAAGTTTCAGCCCATACAGTATAAAAGGCTGACTTCACAGCACCCTTTTGTCAGTGTTGGGGGATTTAGTGTGGGTGAAGGACAACTGACATTTGTTAACGGGAAAGACCGGTTAGTGTCGTGTGCTTTCAGTATGGTGCTATAAACAGTATTCAGTGTTATATGTATTACTATATTGTATGCTGTATATATTTTTCTAATGATACTTTTGCAGTGTATTACAGTATCTGTGGCTATGGAGAGTGGAGAATTAGGCCTCGTACACATGATAGGTTAACCAGAGGACAACGGTCTAAAGGACCGTTGTCATAGGTTAACCGATGAAGCTGACTGATGGTCCGTCACGCCTACACACCATAGGTTAAATAACCGATCATGTCAGAACGCGGTGACGTAAAACACAACGACGTGCTGAAAAAAACGAAGTTCAATGCTTCCAAGCATGCATCGACTTTATTCTGAGCATGCGCGGGTTTTTAACCGATGGTTTTGCATACTAACGATCGGTTTTGACCTATCGGTTAGCAATCCATCAGTTACATTTTAAAGCAAGTTGGCTTTTTTTTAACCGAAGTTTACATAACCTATGGGGCCCACACACGATTGGTTTTGACCGATGAAAACGGTCCGTCAGACTGTTGTCCTCTGGTTAACCTATCGTGTGTACAAGTCCTAAAGCCTGGTTGTATTAACTGCAATATAAACAGACCCCACAGTTCTTTTTAGGGATGCTTTGTTTTTCAATTTCGGGGTGTGTCTTGGCATTTTGTTAATAGTAGGTATTTTTTTTCAGTAAGCCAAATAAAAGGTTTTAGTTTGGGTTAGTGTTTTTGGGGTGGGCGTTATATTTTTTTTATTTGACTTTCTTTCAGATTTTAGCTTTATTTAATTTTTTTAGGATCATTTATTTATATAAAATATTTTTTTTTTTAAGGGGACAACAGCAGTATTAGGGATGAGTCAAACTGCCATGGGTTATGTTCAAGCAGGGTTTGTAGGACTTCAAAGAAGACTGGATGGAGAACCTATTCAATCTTTCAAGTTAAAACGGACATTTTTTGGGCTAATAGGCAAAGCGTTTAAAGAAAAATGGCAAGGGGGGGCACCGTCCTGGGCACTTTTCACAAGTTCAAGGTTTAAAAATGTTATATATTTATTCTTTTTTTTCTATTTTAGTAATGACATGTATAAAGAAAATTGTTTCAAAGTGATGGAAAATGCCATTTTCTTTCTGGATTCTATTTAATAAAAAGTTTGCAGACCCCTCCAAAGGTCCCCCCAAAATCTTTAAGTTTGTTTATTGGCCAGACAGGTTTTATGTAAATTTGTGTAATTGTGTGTAACTTTGTGTAATTGTGTGTAACTTTGTGTAGTTATGCTTTATTACAAAAAAAATGATTGTGTGTACAAGAAGGGAGTCACAATTGTTCATTCAACATGGAGAATCTGATTCCATCTTTCATCTCAATATAGTTCTACCAGTCTGAACAGACTGTATAAAAACAATGGGCCAGATTCACAAAAGAGATACGACGGCGTATCTCCTGATACGCCGTCGTATCTCTGAGATACGATTGTCGTATCTATGTGCCTGATTCATAGAATCAGGTTACGCATAGATAGCCCTAAGATCCGACAGGTGTAAGTGACTTACACCGTCGGATCTTAGGCTGCAATTCTAGGCCGACCGCTAGGTGGCGATTCCATTGCGGTCGGCGTAGAATATGCAAATGACTAGTTACGCGGATTCACGAACGTCCGCTTTGCCCGTCGCTCTAAATTTATGTCGTTTCCGTAGAGATACATCGCGTAAAACTAAGCATGCCCTCTAGGTGGTCTAACCAATGTTAAGTATGGCCGTCGTTCCCGCGTCAAATTTTTAAATTTCACGTCGTTTGTGTAAGTCATCCGTGAATGGCGCTGGACGCCATTTAAGTTAACGTCGAAACCAATGACATACTTGCGACGTCATTTAGCGCAATGCATGTCGGGAAATTTTAGGGACGGAGCATGCGCAGTACGTTCGGCGCGGGAACGTGCCTAATTTAAATGGTCCCCGCCCCATTTGAATTAGGCGGGCTTGCGCCGGGCGGATTTACGCTACGCCGCCGCAAGTTTACAGGTAAGTGCTTTGTGAATCAGGCACTTACGCTGTAAACTTGCGGCGGTGTAACGTAAATGGGATACGTTACGCCGCCGCAGCGTAGCCCATTTCTACGTGAATCTGGCCCAATGCACTTGTTATATTACTTCCCTTTATGTCACTTGTTGTTCATCAGGGATGACTTCTACATGGATTTGCCTCTCAGAGAAGCACCTGAAATTCTGAAATGTAGTGAAACATAAAATAGTAACTATTTTAAAATGTAATAATACAACTGAGATTAGCGTTGTTCACTAAATACACTTTGGTTTTCCTTGGACAATTAATATCGATCTGCAGAATATAGAGAGAAATCTCACACCCAGGACACAATGGATCATCTCAATGGTGACGGGTTTATGAATTGATATGCTAAAGAGGAGGTAGAATACCGGGCTGAGGTGTGACTGCTGATACTGTTTCCATCACAATGACCATGTTTATGGAAGCCAACCTCCATTGTTGGGAAGAGTGGTGTCCTATTGTGGCTCTCAGGGAATACCAAATTTGCATCATTGTCTCAGTATTGGAACACACATAGGTGGGAACATTAGTAACCTGTACATTACATTACATCTTTTATACTCATTTCAATTTACCTCCAACGATAAGAATTTCTATGACCTCTCCATGTGATAGAGTCACAGGCCTTCTTTTTGCTTTATATTAGTAAATGTTTTACCTGATTGTAGACTGCGGGGCAGATCCACAAAAGAATTACACCGGCGTATCTATTGATACACCGCATAATTTTAAAGTTCCCGCGTCGTATCTTTGTTTTGTATCTACAAAACAAGATACAACTTTATCTGGGATCGATCCGACAGGCGTACGTCTTAGTAGGTGGCGTTTCCGTCGAATTCCACATCGAGTATGCAAATTAGCTAGTTACGGCGATCCACGAACGTACGTCCGGCCGGCGCATTTTTTTATGTCGTTTGCGTTCGTCTTTTTCCAGCGTATAGTTAAAGCTGCTATATGGTGGCGTACTCAATGTTAAGTATGGCCGTCGTTCCCGCGTCGAAATTTGAATTTTTTACGTAGTTCGCGTAAGTCGTTCGCGAATAGGGATTTGCGTAGAATGACGTCACCGTCATAAGCATTGGCTTGTTACGGTTTAATTTCGAGCATGTGCACTGGGATACCCCCACAGATGGCGCATGCGCCGTTAAAAAAAAAAACATTGTTTGCGTTGGGTCACGACGTATTTACATAAAACACGCCCTCATCACATAGATTTGAAATGCGCGCCCTTACGCCGCCAAAGATACACTACACCGCCGTAACTTATGGTGCGGATTCTTTGAGGATTCGGGAAAAAAAAAAAGTAAGTTACGCCGGCGTAGTGTATCTTAGATACGATACGCCAGGCGGAATAATGCGCCGCTGTACGTGGATCTGCCCCTGCATTTTTTAATATAAGAGGGAATAGGGACCAGATAATTAAATGAGAATAAAACAGTATCAATGTAATATGAGTTGTATCTTCTTGTCGGTTCCAATATTTTAGTAAAATTGCATAACAATGGGCTTAATTTAATAAAATATTACTGACAATACAAATTTAAATGAGCATAAAAAACGTAACCAGCATAAAAATATTTGTACAAGAATTAAAAGGAGCCGTCAGAAAAGGAATATCGGAGCCGCCATGTCTGGGCTCACTTCTAACATTGGTTGTAGGTTCTTGTGGGTTTTTTATACTATTGTGATTTTTTTATGTCTTTTAACTAGTTTCCGACCAGCCGCCGTCGTTTTACGGCGGCAGGTCGGCTCCCCTGCGTGAGAGCCCGTAGCTATACGTCAGCTCTCATGCAGGCCACCAGGGGCACTCCCCCCCGTTCGCCCCCGACTCCCGTGCGAGTGCCCGGCGTTCGGGATCGCCGCCGGGAATGCGCGATCGCTCGTTACAGAGCGAGGACCGGGAGCTGTGGGTGTAAACACACAGCTCCCGCTCCTGTCAGGGGGGGAAATGCTGATCTTCTGTTCATACAATGTATGAACAGAAGATCAGTCATTTCCCCATGTCAATCCACCCCCCCTACAGTTAGAACAAACCCAGGGAACATACTTAACCCCTTCCCCACCCCCTAGTGTTAACCCCTTCACTGCCAGTGGCATTTTTATAGTAATCCAATGCATTTTTTAAGCACTCATCGCTATAAAAATGCCAATGGTCCCAAAAATGTGTCCAAAGTGTCTGAAGTGTCCGCCATAATGTTGCAGTACCGAAAAAAAACGCTGATCGCCGCCATTACTAGTAAAAAAAAAATATTAATAAAATTGCCATAAAACTACTCCCTATTTTGTAAATGCTATAAATTTTGCGCAAACCAATCAATAAACGCTTATTGCGATTTTTTTTTTAGAAAAATATGTAGAAGAATACGTATCGGCCTAAACTGAGGAAAAAAAATGTTTTTTATATATATTTTTGGGGGATATTTATTATAGGAAAAAGTAAAAAATATTTTTTTTTTTTCAAAATTCTCGCTCTATTTTTGTTTATAGTGAAAAAAATAAAAACCGCAGAGGTGATCAAATACCACCAAAAGAAAGCTCTATTTGTGGGGAAAAAAAGGACGCCAATTTTGTTTGGGAGCCACGTCGCACGACCGCGCAATTGTCAGTTAAAGTGTCGCAGTGCCGGAAGCTGAAATTTTTAGCCTGGGCAGGAAGGGGGGTATATGTGCCCAGTAAGCAAGGGGTTAATATATGTCCAATATCACTGTGTGTGATGGTAATTCCTTTACTCCTTTTTTTTTGATACGGGAAGGCTCATCATTTTGGGGCCTTAAAATATTGCAGTGAAACTTATTATCTCAAGGAGATATTGTCCTGCATACCTACTATGGCTAGACCTTTAAGATTTTTATCACTTTTGCCTGTTTTCACCTGTTCTTGAAATTAATTCTGGACATATATTCCTGTGGAATATCTTTAAATATAGTTTCAATATTCCTTACTAAAAAAAAGTTGATATACATACTGAAAGACAGAATAACATGTCCTTGAGCATTGCAATAAGTAAAGACTCAAAATGATAAGCCCTCCCATATCAAAAAGGAGGGAAGGAATTACCATTACACACAGTGTTCCCATAGAGCACCATCAGAGTCCCCATGGATTAGGTGTCCCTATCAGTGTCCCCATAGATCAGGTGTCCCCATTAATGTCCCCATAGATCAGGTTTGATCATCAGTGTCACGATAAATCAGGTATCACCATTAGTGTCCCCATAGAGCACTTGTCACCATCAGTGTCCCTATAGAGCATGTGTCACCATGAGTGTCCCCAAGGATCTGGTGTCCCCATCAATGTCCCTATAGATCAGGTGTCCCAATCAGTATCCTCATAGATCACTGATCTATCAGTGTCCCCAAAGATCAGGTGTCTCCATTAGTGTCCCCATCAGTTTCCCCATGGTTTAGGTGTCCCAATCGGTGTCCCAGCAGATCAGGTGTCCCATCAGTGTATCCATAGATCAGGTATCCCATCAGTGTCCCCAAAGATCAGGTGTCTCCATCAGTGTACCCATGGATCAGGTGTAACCATCAGAGTGCCCATAGTTCAGCTGTCAACATCAGTGTCCCCATGGATCATATGTACCATCAGAGTCACCATAGAGCAGGTGTCCCTATAAGTGTCGCCGTAGAGCAGGTGTCCCATCAGTGTTACCATAGATCAGGTATCCCCATTAGTGTCCCCATAGATCAGATGCCCCAATCAGTGTCTCCATAGATCAGGTGTCCCATCAGTGTCTCCATAGATCAGGTGTCTCCATCAGTGTCCCCATAGATCAGGTGTACCCATCAGTGTCCCTATGGATCGGGTGTCCCCATCAGTGCCCCATAGATCAGGTGTCCCCATCAGTGTCCCTATGGATCAGGTGCCCCCAGCAGTGTCCCCATAGATCAGGTGTCCCCATCAGTGTCCCTATGGATCAGGTGCCCCCAGCAGTGTCCTCATAGATCAGGTGTCCCCATCAGTGTCCCTATGGATAAGGTGCTCCCAGTAGTGTCCCCATAGATCGGGTGCCCCCAGCAGTGTCCCCATAGATCAGGTGTCCCCATAGATCAGGTTTGACCATCAGTGTCATGATAGATCAGGTGTCACCATCAGTGTCCCCATAGAGCAGGTGTCACCATCAATGTCCCCAAGGATCTGGTGCCCCATCAATATCCCCATAGATCAGGTGTCCCCATCAGTGTCCCCATAGATCAGGTGTCCCCATAGATCAGGTTTGACCATCAGTGTCATGATAGATCAGGTGTCGCCATCACTGTCCCCATAGAGCAGGTGTCACCATCAGTGTCCCCAAGGATCTGGTGCCCCATCAATATCCCCATAGATCAGCTGTCCCCATCAGTGTCCCCAGAGATCACTGATCTATCCATGTCCCCAAAGATCAGGTGTCTCCATCAGTTTACCCATAGATCAGGTGTCCCCATCAGTGTCCTCACAGATCAGGTAATTAGGTGCCCCATCAGTGTCCCATGGATCATATGTCCCATCAGTGTACCCATTAATCAGGTGTCCCCATCAGTGTCCCAATGGATTAGATGTCCCCATAGATCAGGTGTCCCCATCAGTGTCCCCATAGATCAGGTCAGAGGCTTCTTACCACATGATCAGCTGTGACCAATCACAGTTGATCATCGCGTGAACCAGGAAGTGCCGGTTCGAAGTGCATTCCTCAGTTCACGCTGACAGGGAGAGCCGATCGGCTGCTCTCCCTGTCAGAGGAGGGGTTTGTGCTGATAATCAGCACAATGATTATCAGCACAGCCCCATCAGATGTGCCAATCACATGCCAATAACTGCACAGCAGTGTCCCCATAATAAAAGACTGTCAGTGCCCATCAGTGCCTACCACAGTGCCAATCAGTGCCTATTGCAGTGCAAATCAGTGCCCAGCAGTAACACCTGTCAGTAACACATCAGTACCTCATCATCAGTGCTGCCCATCAGTGCCAACAGTCAGTGCCACCTGTCAGTGCCAATCAGTACCACATATCAGTGCCAATCAGTGCCGTCTGTCAGTGCCCATCAGTGCCACCTAACAGTGCCCATCACTACCACCTATCAGTGCCCATCAATTCTACATATCAGTGCCTCCTCATGAGTGCCCATCAATGCCACCTTATCAGTGCCACCTCAACAGTGCCACCTCAATCAGTGCCACCTTTTTTTTTGGAGTGCGGCTTTTTTCCTTCATCCTAACCTGCATTTTGATTGCACTGCCTGCACCCTTGGCTCGGACCACAGGAATCAGATTACCTGGTTCTCTTTGAGCGGTTACCCACTCTCTCAGTGCTACCTCAATAGTGCCCATCAGTGCTGCCTCATTAGTGCCCGTCACTCCGTCAGTGAAGGGGAAAACAAAATTGTATGACAGAAACTGAGAAAAATATACTTTTTTTTTAAAATGTTGGTATTTTTTAGTTGGTTTAGCAAAAAATAAAAACCTTAGAGGTGATCAAATACCACAAAAAGAAAGCTGTATTTGTGGGAACAAAATTATAAAAATTTAGTTTGGGTACAGTGTAGCATGACCGCGCAAAAGTCCGACAGCTGAAAGCTGAAAATTGTCCTGGGAAAGGAAGGGGCGAACGTGCATGGTATTGAAGTGGTTAAAATGTTTTGGGGATTTTTTTTACTTGCTGTAGCAAAGTGTTTCTTGTGTTCTATTTTAGCCCACGGGATTCTAAACATTTGCCCGTCAGTTGGTCTCTTAGCATATCAAAGAAGCCTGGCATCATGGAGACAACACTGCCTATTACCCGGCCTCCACCTATTCACCTTCTGTCTGAAGACAAAGGGTGACCCTAATTATGATGCGCAATATTTGGCTTTCACATAATAATCAAGGAACCGACAGGAAAACCTTTGTCTTTCTTGAGAGACAGTTGTTGGTTTTGTAAACAAGTTCTTCACACATCCATACTTAGGCCCATATCTCATATAAACCCATAATAATAGATGAATCTCATTTATTCCCTACAAATACAGACTTTACTGGACAATCACATTTCTTAAAGTACACCTCAAAAGGCAATCTCAACTTTTAATAACAAAACAGGAAAATGCAAAACTCTATCTGATTCATTGATCACATATAAAAAGCTATAAACCCTAGAACATAGTATCCATGCGCAGAAAGATAAAAAAAAAAGGTCATTGACTCCGCTAACACTCCCCTCCCCCCAGCATCCGACGGGAGAGTATAGGAAAGAAGTTCAGAAATGCTGGGGAAGGCAGAAGAGGATCGGTGTCTACAATAAGGCAGTAGAACCGTGCCTCCTGCTAGTAAAGGCCCCTATTATGAACTGATGAGGTTGAGCTCCCTCCTCTCCCATATTTAGTTGAGCTCCTTCATCTCTCATAGCTTAGTTGCTCCATGCCCCATAGCTGAGCTCCTCCATCCCCCATAATCAATCTCCTCCACCACCTTAGCTAAGCGTCTTCATCTCCTATAGCTGAGCTCCTCCATCCCCCATAGCTGAGCTCCTCCATTCTCCATAATCAATCTCTCCTCTACCACTTTAGCTTAGCGCCTTCATCTCCCATAGCTGAGCTCCTTCATCTCCCATAGCTGAGTTTCTTCAGTTTCAATAGCTGAGCTCCCTCATCTTCCATAGTTGAGCTCCTCCATCTCCCATAGCCTAGTTCCTCCATCCCCCAATAGCTGAGCTCCTCCATCCCCCATAATCTATATCCTCTGCCACCTTAACTTAGCTCCTCCATCTCCCATAGATGAGCTCCCCGTCTCCCATAGCTGAGCTTCCCGTCTCCCATAGCTGAGCTTTCCGTCTCCCATAGCTGAGCTTCCCGTCTCCCATAGCTGAGCTTCCCATCTCCCATAGCTGAATTTCCCGTCTCCCATAGCTGAGCTCCTCCATCCCCCATAATTGATCTTCTCCACCCCCTGGCTGAGCTCCTCCATCCCCCATAGCTGAGTTCCTCCATCCCCCATAATCTATATCCTCCGCCACATTAACTTAGCTCCTCCATCTCCCATAGATGAGCTCCCCATCTCCCATAGCTGAGCTTCCCGTCTCCCATAGCTGAGCTTCCCGTCTCCCATAGCTGAGCTTCCCATCTCCCATAGCTGAATTTCCCATCTCCCATAGCTGAGCTCCTCCATCCCCCATAATTGATCTTCTTCACCCCCCTGGCTGAGCTCCTCCATCCCCATAGCTGAGATCCTCCATCCCCCATAATCTATATCCTCCACCACCCTAACTTAGCTCCTCCATCTTCCATAGTTGAGCTCCTCCATCCCCCATAGCTGAGCTTCCCCACCCCCCATGATCAATCTCCTCCACCACCTTAACTCAGCTCCTCCATCTCCCCCGGGAGAGTAGAGGAGGGAAGTTCAGCAATGCTAGGGAAGGCAGAAGAGGATCGGGGTCTACAATAACGCAGTACAGTCGTCTTTTCTGCTAGTAAAGGCCCCTATTATGAACTGATGAGGCACAGGGGTTGATTTACGAAAGACAAATCCACTCTGCACTACAAGTGCACTTGGAAGTGCAGTCATTGTAGATCTGAGGGGAAGATCTGAAATGAGGGGAAGCTTTGCTGATTTTATCAACCAATCATGTGCAAGCTAAAATGCTGTTTTTTATTTTCCTTGCATGTCCCCCTCGGATCTACAGCGACTGCACTTCCAAGTGCACTTGTAGTGCAAAGTGGATTTGCCTTTTGTAAATTACCCCCTAAGTCTCGATACAGGAGGGTCGGCTGTACTGCCTTATCAGTGAACCTGGTTGAACACATATCTTGTAGTATTGATTATAATGACACATATAAAGAGCATTCTGACATAAATATCTACTGCATGCTAAGTTCTCGTGTATCTCCCTTTATTGGAGGCCATTTGTTAGTAGCTCAATCATCCTCCACAAATGGGACAACCACATATGTGCTCCTTTCCACTAATAATCTGTGAAATATTTACCAAAGAACACATTTCTCTAAATTTCTACTATTGGCAAAAAAAAACAACAACATTGGAGACTTCTTACACTAACTGTGTGGATGAGCCAATTTCCCTATGTCCTCCCACTGCTTGTATAAGATTCATGGACACCACAAGAGTCTTTTATAGAGTTTTGAGCATCTTTGTTTAAGACTTTGAAAAGTAACCAGTAAGTTCCAGGACCCATTTACACCTAGATACCCCAACATGGTTTAGGAAGCCAATTGATATATATCTCCCCACTTTATAGTTTCTAGGGGTGGATAGAGTTCAATGTCGAATTTTGAGATTTTAGATTTATGTACCTGGATGCAGCAGGTATGAGTGTACAGTAGGTGAACCCGATTTTGTGTCAATCTCGCTCTCTTTCTCAGCGAGATTGAGCACCTACGAGCCCCATCGCGGGAGCCAGCGCCGAGCTGGCTTGCCGCGATGGAGACAGAGCCGTCATAGAAGCGACGGGAGATCCGACTTGGATTCCCGCCAATTCTACACGTGTGCGGCGTTTGTTATGAATCCTGAGGGGGAAGTCCCCGCCGGATTTTAAATAAAAATCCGGCATGGGTCCCCCCCTCAGGAGCATACCGGGCCCTTAGGTCTGTTATGGGTTGTAAGGAGAGCCCCCCTACGCCGAAAAAAACGGCGTAGGGGGTCCCCCTACAATCCATACCAGACCCGTATCCAAAGCACGCTACCCGGCCAGCCAGGAAGGGAGTGGGGACGAGCGTGCGCCCCCCCCCTCTCCTGAGCCGTACCAGGCTGCATGCCCTCAACATGGGGGGGTTGGGTGCTCTGGGGCAGGGGGGCGCACTGCGGCCCCCCCACCTCAGAGCACCCTGTCCCCATGTTGATGAGGACAGGGCCCCTTCCCGACAACCCTGGCCGTTGGTTGTCGGGGTATGCGGGCGGGAGGCTTATCGGAATCTGGGAGCCCCCTTTAATAAGGGGGCCCCCAGATACCGGCCCCCCACCCTAAGTGAATGAGTATGGGGTACCCCTACCCATTCACCTGCAAGAAAAGTGATAAAAACACAAATAAACCACACAGTGTATTAAAATATTTTATTTTTATGCTCCGGAGGCCTCCCCTGTCTTCTTTATTAGCTCTTTTACCAGGGGAGGCTTCTTCTTTGACGTCTTCGGGTGGGTGGGGGCCGCCGTCTGGTTCTCTTCCACCGCTGGGGGGGGTCGCTTTTAAAAAAGCCCCCACCCCCCCGGCGGGTTTCCTCCGGCGTCTTCGGCGGGGCTCTTCTTCTTCCGCTATCCCGACGGGTCTTCTCAACTCTCCGGGGGTCTCCTTCTGTCTTCGCCGCTCTCCGCTCTTGACTCGTCGCACCCCGGTTCTTCGTCTCTCTGTCCGGTGTCTTCTTCCGTGCTTTACGTCTTCTCCTTCCGTGCTGTGATGAGTTCTTCTTCCGCGCTGTGACGTCATGTTCTTCACTTCTCTCCTTCTCCCGGTGTTGACACGTCGCCGGCTCCTCTCTGCAATGACGGGTGCGCGGGTGCATCGGACCTATATAGGCCTCACAGTCCCATCATGCTCTGTACCTACCCATGTGATACCTACCACGTGGGTAGGTATCACATGGGTAGGTACAGAGCATGATGGGACTGTGAGGCCTATATAGGTCCGATGCAAGGCGCGCATCCGTCATTTCAGCGAGGAGGACCGGCGTGGCAACATCGGGAGAAGGAGAGAAGTGAAGAACATGACGTCACAGCACGGAAGAAGAACTCATCACAGCACGGAAGGAGAAGACGTACAGCACGGAAGAAGACACCGGACAGCGAGACGAAGAACCGGGGTGCGACGAGTCAAGAGCGGAGAGCGGCGAAGACAGAAGGAGAACCCCGGAGAGTTGAGAAGACCCGTCGGGATAGCGGAAGAAGAAGAGCCCCGCCGAAGATGCCGAAGGAAACCCGCCGGGGGGTGGGGGCTTTTTTAAAAGCGACCCCCCCCGGCGGTGGAAGAGAACCAGACGGCGGCCCCCACCCACCCGAAGACGTCAAAGAAGAAGCCTCCCCTGGTAAAAGAGCTAATAAAGAAGACAGGGGAGGCCTCCGGAGCAGAAAAATAAAATATTTTAATACCCTGTGTGGTTTATTTGTGTTTTTACCACTTTTCTTGCAGGTGAATGGGTAGGGGTACGATGTACCCCATACTCATTCACTTAGGGTGGGGGGCCGGTATCTGGGGGCCCCCTTATTAAAGGGGGCTCCCAGATTCCGATAAGCCTCCCGCCCGCATACCCCGACAACCAACGGCCAGGGTTGTCGGGAAGGGGCCCTGTCCTCATCAACATGGGGACAGGGTGCTCTGAGGTGGGGGGGCCGCAGTGCGCCCCCCTGCCCCAGAGCACCCAACCCCCCCATGTTGAGGGCATGCAGCCTGGTACGGCTCAGGAGGGGGGGGGGCGCTCGCTCGTCCCCACTCCCTTCCTGGCTGGCCGGGTAGCGTGCTTTGGATACGGGTCTGGTATGGATTGTAGGGGGACCCCCTACGCCGTTTTTTTTCGGCGTAGGGGGGCTCTCCTTACAACCCATAACAGACCTAAGGGCCCGGTATGCTCCTGAGGGGGGGACCCATGCCGGATTTTTATTTAAAATCCGGCGGGGACTTCCCCCTCAGGATTCATAACAAACGCCGCACACGTGTAGAATTGGCGGGAATCCAAGTCGGATCTCCCGTCGCTTCTATGACGCGCTTGCTGGGATGTGCTGTCACTATTCCAGTGAGTGCGAGGTGTCGGGGAGATCTCGGCACCCTGTCGCCGAGTATCAGCGCGACGCTGTCGTGCTAAAAGCACAATATCACAAACACCTACTGTATATTCAATTTACATAGACATATATTTTATATGATCTCTAGAAATACCGTTTGCCATGGTTTAACTGTGCCAGTCTACCTAGGTATGATTATATATACTTACATACACACACTGGCCCGGATTCATAAACAGCGGCGCACATTTATGCCGCGGTAGCTTATCTCCTGTACGCTACGCCGACGCAGCGCAGAGAGGCAAGCACTGAATTCACAAAAACAGTGCTCCCAAAACTGCGCTGGGTTTCCTAGGCGTAAGACGGCGTAGGTGGAAGTGGGTGTGAGCCATGCAAATGAGGCATGACCCCATGCAAATGATGGGCCGAGCGCCAGACAGATACGTATAACGAATGACGCATGCGCCATCCCGTGGACGCATCCCAGTGCGCATGCTCAGAATCACGTCGGCATTACTCCCTAAGATACGTCGGATCACTGCCTACGGCGTGAACGTAACCTACGCTGAGCCATATTCACGTTCAACGTAAACTACGTAAAATATGCCGGCTTGTGTTGCCTGGTGCAGCCCTTTGCATGGATGCTGCTGAGTTACACCTCCTTTATGGGGCATAACTTTACGACGTACGTATAACTTACGCGCACTAGCGTCAGGCACGCGTACGTTCGTGAATCGCCGTATCTCCCTCATTTGCATATTTGAATAGAAAATCAATGGGAGCGCCAAATGCGTCCAGCGTAAATATGCGCCCACTCTACACCGGCGTAGGCAAGTTACGTCGGTGGGATGAAGCCTGTTTTTAGGCGTATCTTAGTTTGTGGGTCCGGCGCATAGATACGACGGCGCATATTTGCACGTACACGGGGCGTATCTGGAGATACATCAGCGCAAGTGCTTTGTGAATCCGGGCCAGAGTATTTATATATTTTTTTTAATTGTATTATTATTTGATTTTATTAAATAAAATACTCAATTGCACAATATATATTGCAGATAATGATCCATTAGATAAAATATACTATTGGTTAAAATATTAAGACATTTAATACATTACCTTTAGAAATCTCAGTATCTAGAAACTGGTTTTCCTAATTAATTAAATCATTAGAAAATAGTTTCAGGGTAACTTTCCCGCCCTCTACACACTGGCACAGTATAAACAAGCCCCATTGTTATAGACCTATTGGCCACACCCTTCCAGAGCTCAATCCAAAGTCTCCAGTCATATGTTAATGAGTAGCTCCTGTGTGTTAGCCAATCAGACTCTCCCATCAATTAGTAAATTCAGTTCTCTTCTCACATATATACCAGACACACATATAGACCTCCAGTCCTTACTCAGTGAATCTCATGTTGCTTGTTGAAAAAGTGATTTATTTTCTCCATTGACCACTTCCCACCGGAAAAGCTTTGGAGAAGACCATAAAGACATCCTCAGCGAAGACCAACCTGGAGACATCTATACTTTCATTGTTTAAGGTAAGTCATACAGAACCTCAAAGTTCTATGGAGCTGATAGTTTTATGCTTTAATATGCTGGGATTTTTCTCTGATTTAAGGAGATGTATTTAGAAGGAAATGAATAGTAAAACTTTTTAATTGTATCTATATTTTTCTTGTTATTTATTGTAACACAAAAGGGCATTTTATTTTAGAGATGGATATATTGATTGAATATCCAAATTATTTTACAATACTTTATTTTTAAAATTATTTTAACCTCATGCTTTACATTTTAGATATTCATTCTTCATGTACTGTCAAAAGAAAGTTAATCAGTTTCATCTTAGGTTGTTCTAATTTTTGCCATTCCTGTAATTTTGCTATTCCTGTCTGTCTTTTTTTGGACATGGCAAGTATTTTCCTATTTTCCTAATTTTCACTTTCACCATATTTTACAATGACAACCTAACATCACAAATTACAAAACCTTTTTGTTTTTATTGTTCCTTTAATTAAAATGATGTATTTATTTTTTTCACTTGCCTGCTGTGGTCCTACATATGGGATTAGATTATTTTATTTTGCTCAGAGATCCATAGATTGATTGAATATCCACATTATTTTGCAATGTTTTCATTTTAGAACCCAACCAACCTCATACATTCCATTCAGATATTCTTTATTCATGTACTCTTAAAATAAAATTAAACAGTTCCATCTTAGGTTGCCTGTTAGATGGTAGATTAGCAGTTGCATGTTAAACGCAATTCTAAATCAAAAGTATTTTCTCTTTCACCCTATTTTACAATGACAACCTAACAATACAGATATCTTAGCAAAAATTTAAAAAAGAAAAAGAAAACATTTCTGTTTTTAATGTTTTAATTATTTTTCATTTTTTCACTTGCCTGTTGTGGTCCTACATATTAGATACAAATATTTTCTTTTGTTCAGAGATCATTAGATTGATTGAATAGCCACATTGTTTTGCAATATTTCAATTTTAGAACCTAACCAACCTCTTACTTTACATTCACATATTTTTTATTCACGTACCGTTGAAATACTATAAGGCCTCGTACACACGATAGGTTAAACTGGTCTGATGGACCGTTTTCATCGGTCAAAACCGATCGTGTGTGAGTCCCATAGGTTATTTAACCATAGGTTAAAAAAAGCCAACTTGCTTTTAATTTAACCTATGGACTGGTAACCGATAGGACAAAACCGATCGTTAGTAGGCACAACCATCGGTTAAAAATCCATGCATGCTCAGAATCAAGTCGACGCATACTTGGAAGCATTGAACTTCGTTTTTTTCAGCACGTTGTGTGTTTTACGTCACCGCGTTCTGACGCGATCGTTTTTTTTAACCGATGGTGTGTAGGCGCGACTGACCATCATTCAGCTTCATCGGTTAACCTAGGACAACGGTCCTTCAGACCGTTGACCTCTGGTTAACCTATCGTGTGTACGAGGCTTAACAATACAGATATCTTAGCAGAAAGTTAAAAAATAAAAATAAAACATTTCTGTTTTTAATGTTCCTTGAATTAAAATGATTTAAATTATTTTTCATTTTTTCACTTGCCTGTTGTGGTCCTACATATTAGATACAAATATTTTCTTTTGTTCAGAGATCATTAGATTGATTGAATAGCCACATTGTTTTGCAATATTTCTATTTTAGAACCCAACCAACCTCTTACATTACATTCACATATTTTTTATTCACGTACCGTTGAAATACTATTAAACAGTTCCATCTTAGGTTGTCTGTTAGATGATAGATTAGCAGTTGCATGTTAAACACAATTCAAAATCAAAAGTTTTTTCTCTTTCACCATTTTTTATAATGACAACCTAACAATACAGATATCTTAGCAGAAAGTTAAAAAGAAAACTTTTTTTGTTTTTAATGTTTCCTGAATGTAAACTATTTGAATTATTTTTCCTTTTTTTTCTCTCTTTGCCCGTTGTTGCCCTACAAGTGAGATTAGCTTATTTGTATTTTCTTTTGATTAGAGATCCATATATATTGATTGAATATCCAGATCATTTTGCAATATTTTGTTTTTAGAATCAAACCAGCCTCATGCTTTATATTCAGATGTTCTTTATTCATGTACCCTTGAAATAACTTTAAACAGGTTCATCTTAAGTTGTCGGCTGGATTGTATATTAGCAACTGCATGTTCACCGTCAAAAGTTGTCTTTTTTGTACTTGCAAGTGTTTTTCTAATTTCACCCCGGACAACATTTTTAATGTTTCCTGAATTATTTTTTCTTTATTTCACTTGCCCGTTACTGCCCTACAAGTGGGATTAAATTATTTTGCTTAGAGATCCATATATTGATTAAATATCCACATTGTTTTGCAACATTTTTTTTCTAGAATTTAACCAACCTAATAAATGCATTCATCTGTTCTTTCTTCATGTTCCCTTGAAATAACATTAAACAGTTCCATCTTAAGTTGTCTGTAATTTTGCAATATTTTGTTTTTAGAATCAAACCAGCCTCATGCTTTATATTCAGATGTTCTTTATTCATGTACCCTTGAAATAACTTTAAACAGGTTCATCTTAAGTTGTCGGCTGGATTGTATATTAGCAACTGCATGTTCACCGTCAAAAGTTGTCTTTTTTGTACTTGCAAGTGTTTTCCTAATTTCACCCCTGAAAAAGTTTTCAATGTTCCCTAAATTCAATTTATTTTTACCCTTATTTACTTGCCCGTTACTGCCCTACAAGTGGGATTAAATGATTTTCTTTTGCTTAGAGATCCATATATTGATTAAATATCCACATTGTTTTGCAATATTTTTTTATTTTTTATTTAACCAACCTAATAAATGCATTCATCTGTTCTTTCTTCATGTTCCCTTGAAACAAAATTAAACCAATAAGTTGTCTGATAGAATGTAGATTAGCAGTTGCATTTAAAAAAAAAAATGTAACATCAAAAGTTGTTTATTTTCTGAGTTCCAAATTTCTCCATTCCTGTCTGCCTTTTTTGTACAAATTTTATTTTTCCTAAGTTATTCAGAAAAGGTTTGTAATGTTCCCTGATGTTTGCGGGTTCTAAGTAATTAAAAAAAAACACTTATTTAAAAATTTCAACAAAAAGTTCCAGAGAAGGCCTGGTCTTTAAGTGGTTAAAAAATTCATTATCAAAAGTTTTTTTTTTCTGAGTTTCAAATTTCACCATTTCTGTCTTTTTCTGAACATGCACATTTTATTTTTCCTAAACTCAGCCCAAACAGTACAGATATCTTACCAGAAAGTTATACAGAAAAAAGGTTTTAATGTTCACTGAATTAAAATTAGTTTTCTTTTTTTCACTTGCCCTTTAATGCCCTACAAGTAAGATACATTTTTTTTGTAGCCGTTCGTTGTAACTGAGATCCTCCAGCCCTCTTATTAGCTTTGATTTCCTTCTCTGGACTCTTCTCCAGTTCCAGCACATCCTTTCCGAGGACTGGTGACCAGAACCGGACAGCATACTCCAGATGTGGCCAAAACAGAGTCTTTTAAAGTGTTAGAATTATAGTTTTATCTCTTGTGTTTAATGCTGTTTATTATAGATTCACGTCAAATAAAACTAATTTGTATTTTCTGATGTTGTGATTCCAGAATGGCTTCTAACATTGAGGAGGTGACCAAGAACACAGCAAAGAATCTCCTTGAGCTCATTTTCGAAACCTCTGAAAACCTGAGGATCATGGAGGTGACTGACTTCTTTGACCCCATTAAAGAGCTCGGGAGAGGAGCATATGGGAAGGTTCTGCTGGCCAAACATCGGGGTTCAGGTAAACTTTTTAGCTTTAATTCATGTAAATTTAATCATTTGTGCTTCTAAATTAGTGGAACAAATCTAAATAAAAAAAAACAACTAACAGGTAAAGTTTCTGTGGTGATCAGGGGACTTTGCATCACTAGAGGAGGACAATCTACAGTAGACAAGTCTACCATAATGTGCAAGTATGATATTTAGAGAGTAGTCAATGTTCTGGGGATCCTCTGCGGATTTAGTTCAATTTAGCGCAAAACATTAAGAAAGTTTGAGCAGATGTCTAGAGAGTCTCTACTTCTAAACATGAGATATGAGTGTGACTTCCAATATCTAAGAATCAACAGAATGGTTCAACTGCAGAAATTTTCCAACACTTTGAAAAGCATTCTTTAAAGTTTTTCATGCAACTCCTCAATTCCAGTTTTTATGTGATGATTATAAATCTTAATAAGTCAGTGCTTTAGATTTACACAAGCTTTTACCTAAATTCAGTCGTTTTTTTTTGCGAGTTTCATCATTGTTGGGTTTATGATACTCATTCTCTTGTTTCTCCCACTTTCCAACAGGTGAGTTGGTGGCTGTGAAGCTGATGAGCAAGGAGACAACTCCAAAGGACAACTTCCTAATGGAATACGGAATGTCGCTTAGTCTCAGCAGCCATCCAAATATCATTGCAACCCACGAGATCGTTTTCCATACCAGCAGTGACTATGTCTTTGTCCAGGAGGTGGCACCGGCTGGAAATCTTCTGTCATTGGTAAAGCCAAGGGTAAGTTTGAATCTGAAATTGAATGACATTTAAAAAGTTATAATTTCTATCTATTGTTCCCTTAACCACTTCAGCCTCGGACCATTTGGCTGCCAAATGCCCGGGCCACTTTTTGCGATTCGGCACCGCGTTGCTTTAACTGATAATTGCGTGGTCGTGCGACGTGGCTCCCAAACAAAATTGACGTTCTTTTTTTCCCACAAATAGAACTTTCTTTTTTGATCACCTCTGCGGTTTTTATTTTTTACACTATAAACAAAAATAGCACGACAATTAAAAAAAAAGCAATATTTTTTACTTTTTGCTATAATAAATATCCCCAATTTCTTAAAAAAATTCAAATTATTTCTCAATTTGGGCCAATACGTATTCTTCTACATATTTTTGGTAAAAAAAACGCAATAAGCATATATTGATTGGTTTGCGCAAAAGTTATAGCGTCTACAAAATAGGGGGATAGTTTTAGGCATTTTTATTAATAATTTGTTATTAGTAATGGTGTTGATCTGCGATTTTTTATCATGACTGCAACATTATGGCGGACACATCGGACACTTTTGATGCTATTTTGGGACCATTCACATTTATAAAGCGATCAGTGCTATAAAAATGCACTGATTGGTGTAGAAATGTGACTGGCAGGGAAGGGGTTAACCACAAGGGGGCTAGGAAGGGGTTAAGTGAGTCCTAGGGAGTAATTCTAATTGTGTGAGGGCGGGGCTTACTGTGACACGTCACCGATCGCTGCTCCCAATGAGAGAGAGCAGACGATCAGTGTTGTGTCACTAGGCCGAACAGGGAGATGCCTTGTTCTGCCGTTCCATGACCTGATCGCGGGACACCGGCGGACATAGAGTCCGTGTGTCCCGTGGGCACGGTCACGGAGACCACTCACGCCCGCTAGGCGGCAGTTTCAAAGCAGCGTATATATACATTGCTTTGCCTGTCCGTGCCATTCCGCTGACGTAAATGTGCGTGAGGCAGTCGGCAAGCGGTTAAAGCATTTCTGAGGTTTAAGGAATCCTCCCCCACTGCTGTGAGTTGGTGGGGCGTATAATGAGTATAGGCTTGTTGTTTTAGGTATGTGACTCGCTCAGTTGTAAAGTAAAGTTAAGATGGAGTAATGTGGGTTAAGATGGATCTTGCACCATTGATAGAAGCTCCCACTTTGCATGCAGGTTTCATTTAAGTATACTCCTTGTGTATGCAGCTAATGTATGTTCTGTTTCCCTGTACAAGAGATAAGATGAGTTTTTATATGTTGGGTAACATTTTGCCATGTTGGTATCTAACGACTAATTTTATCTTTTTTCCTTCAGGTTGGTTTGAATGAAGATTTTGTGAAGAGTTGTGTTCCACAAATCGCGAATGCTTTGGATTTTATGCACAGAAGAGGAATGGTCCATCGGGACATAAAACTGGACAACATTTTGGTCATGGACACGGAATGTAATAATGTCAAACTGGCAGATTTTGGACTGACGATGCTCCAGGGAACTCAAGCGCCCTTTATGCCCTGGTTTATACCGTACTCCGCTCCGGAACTGTGCACCCTAAAACAAGGGGAAAAGCTGCTGCTGCACCCGAGCATTGACATCTGGGCCTTTGGAGTCTTGGTATACACAGCTATGACCGGGTCCTTCCCCTGGAAAGAAGCAGGGGATCGTGACCTTGCATATCAGAACTTTGCTTGGTGGCAAACAAAGAAGGATCCGACCTTGGGACCAAGAAAGTGGCGACGATTCTCCATTGAAGCCAGGCAGATGTTCCTGGACATGTTGGCCCTCAACGCCTCTGAGAGGTGTTCTGCTTTGGATGTTTTAAAATATGTCCACCTGCCTTGGAAAGCAGAAATGCCTCCAGGGAATCTATCCAGGAATACGGTAGTACACGTGACATAACTGAGGGCATGATGTCCATTATGGAGCCTCATCAGGTGCTGTGTTTTGTCTTCTTCTAGATCAAAAGATAATCTCCCTCAATACTGGTGGAAATCATTTAACATGCTTTTGGTCACCTATTAATTACAAGATGGATGTGTGTTGGATGTGCTCTGGGACTTGTACAAGCCTCACGTCCTATGTGAAGGTAAGACATTTTAGAAGATTGTTGACTTTTTTCTGTAGATCAATAATGCCGTGTACACACGTTCGGAAATTCCGACAAGAAAAGTCCGATGTGAGCTTTTGGATGGAAATTCCGACCGTGTGTAGGCTCCATCTGACTTTTGCTGTCGGAATTTCCGCCAACAAAAGATTGAGAGCTGGTTTTCAAATTTTCCGATGGAAAAAAATCCTATCAGAAAATCCGATCGTCTGTAGCAATTCCAACGTGCAAAATTCCCGACGCATGCTCGTAAACAATTTGATGCATGCTCAGAAGCATTGAACTTAATTTTCTCGGCTCTTGGTAGTGTTGAACGTCACCGCGGTCGAAAGTTCAGAGAACTTTTGTGTGACCGTGTGTATGCAAGTCAAGCTTGAGTGAAATTCTGCCCACCCAAGGTTTTTCCCACGGAAAATCCAACCGTGTGTACGCGGCATAATTTCTAGATATATCTGCACAAATGTATCTTTTATTTTTTTATTTCTGTTGGTTTTCTTCTCTATATATTTTACTATTCATTGTCAAGTGTAATAAAATGTGGGTTTTGCAATTATTCTATAGCAGGTGTGTATGGTAAGTATATTGTTGTCATGATTGAAATAAAGATCCTAATTACTTTATTGCAGTGGACTGAGGAATCATTATATACATAGATAGAACAATGTTATGTTATGGAGCCTGAGATCAGCAAGTCCCCCCCCAGCTGCATAGTGTAGTAACTTTTACTATGCTGCGGTTACTCCTCCTGTGCATTGGGTGGTGCTCTTGTGCTTTTTCACCTCTAGTTTATTGAATATTACATAATTATGTTTTACCAGCAATATGACTATTTTTACTACTACCAATATTTACTACTACTTTACTACTTGTTACTACTATTTACTACTATGTCTGGAAAACCTTGACTTCTATATTGTTCCAGTGTTCAGATTTGGATTTTACTTTTTTTTTTACTGTTTATTAACTTTATTTAAAAAAATAAAATAACACTGTATTACCTAGCAGGTGAAATGATGGGCTCCAGTAATCAATACTTACCAACAGTTCCAGATTTACCAGGAAGACCACACTTATTAGTCAGTTGTCCAATAACGGCTGTGTTTGGGCTGTGTCCTGTGATGACGGCATGAGGCTCTGATTGTTTCAGCGGTAGCAGCATCAGTATCAGTGTTGGCCACAAGTCCTGCTGTTTGCCCACATTCCCAACAGTGGTAGCAGCTGTGCCCACTGATCCCACCCTTTCCAAACTCACCTTCCTACCCCCAGATTGCAATGTCAATGTATTTCATGCTGTGCCAGATGGTCGTTCTAGCCAAACTGAGAAAAGCAGCTGATCTGGTGGAAGCTCGTAGTGACTTCACCGTTGTGTCCACCAAATAAGACATAGTCTTGGAAACCACCTGAAGAATATCCACAATTTGTTGCAAGGTGCACTTAGGTCAACCAGCAAGTGCCATTAGTACAGTGTCGGTGTACAATATTATCACTCATCACTGTATTAGTGTCACTAGCGATGCCAGTGTCAGTTAATGTCCCTCCTAGCCAGATTGTCTGTCACACTATCACAGTCACACTATAAGTTGTTAATTACCACCATTACTAGTATAGTGTCTGTACGGTGTCAGGGCTTGGCTTAGCCCTTCCTTCTCTGTGCTGGCAGCTCATCTGTCAGCTAAGTGCCAGCTCCCATCTCCCCACAGTGATCCACCTGTTGATGATCCTGCTCGTCAGCTCTGCCTACTTAAAGCCTTCCAGTTCATTTGCTTTTTGCCTTCGCCTGTGTTAACATCACATGAGACTTTCTCGTGTGTTCCTGTTGAAGACCTGCCTGCCTGATGTTCCCTCTGGCTACAGATCCTGCTTGCTGTATGTCTACCTTTATCCGGGGCTCTTGGACATTTGCTTGGCTGACTACCCGATATGGTTACTGAACTCGGGCTATGTTTTGACTACGCTTACTCTGTTTACCTTTTTTTTTTTATTATTCCATAGTTGAGCTTCTTAATCTCCCATAGCTTAGTTCCTCCATCCCCCATAGCTGAGCTCCTCCATCCCCCATAATCGATCTCCTCCACCACCTTAAGTTGGCTCCTCCATCTCCCATAGCTGAGCTCCTCCATTTCCCATAACTGAGTCCCTCCTTCTCCCATAGCTGAGCCCCTCCTTCTCCCATAGCTGATCTCCTCCATATCCCATAGCTGAGCTTCTCTATACCTCATAGCTGAGCTCCTTTATCTCCCATAGCTGAGCTTCTCCAGATTCGATAGGTGAGCTCCCTCATCTTCCATAGCTGAGCTTCCCATCTGCCATATCTGAGCTTCTTCATCCCCCTTAATTGATCTCCTCCAACTTCCCATAGCTTTTCTTCCATCCTTCATAGCTGAGATCCTTCATCCCCCATAATTGATCTCCTCCAACCCCCCTAGCTGATCTCCTCCATCTCCCATAGCTGATCTCCTCCATATCCCATAGCTGAGCTTCTCTATCCCCCATAGCTGAGCTCCTCCAGCCTCCATAATCAATCTTTCCTCTACCACTTTAGCTTAGCTCCTTCATCTCCCATAGCTGAGCTTCCCATCTCCCATAGCTGAGCTTCCCGTCTCACATAGCTGAGCTTCCCGTCTCCCATAGCTGAGCTTCCCATCTCCCATAGCTGAGCTTCCCGTCTCGCATAGCTGAGCTTCCCATCTCCCATAGCTGAGCTTCCCATCTCCCATAGCTGAATTTCCCGTCTCCCATAGCTGAGCTCCTCCATCCCCCATAATTGATCTTCTCCACCCCCCTGGCTGAGCTCCTCCATCCCCCATAGCTGAGTTCCTCCATCCCCCATAATCTATATCCTCCGCCATGTTAACTTAGCTCCTCCATCTTCCATAGTTGAGCTCCTCTATCCCCCATAGCTGAGCTCCTCCACCCCCCGTGATCGATCTCCTCCACCACCTTAACTTAGCTCCTCCATCTCCCCTGGGAGAGTAGAGGAGGGAAGTTCAGCAATGCTGGGGAAGGCAGAAGAGGATTGGGGTCTACAATACCGCAGTACAGTCGTCACTCCTGCTAGTAAAGGCCCCTATTATGAACTGATGAGGCTGAGTCTCGATACAGGAGGGTCGGTTGTACTGCCTTATCAGTGAACCTGGTTGAACACATATCTTGTAGTATTGATTATAATGACACATATAAAGAGCATTCTGCCAAAAATATCTATTGCATGCTTCTCGTGTATCTCCCTTTATTGGAGGCCATTTATTAGTAGCTCAATCATCCTCCACAAATGAGACAACCGCGTGTGTGCTCCTTTCCACTAATAGTCTGTGAAATATTTGCCAAAGAACTAATTTCTCAAAATTTCTACTATTGGCAAAAAAAACAACAGTGGAGACTTTTTATACTAATGGACACCACAAGAGTCTTTTATAGTTTTTAGCATCTTTGTTTAAGACTTTGAAAAGTAACCAGTAAGTTCAAGGACCCATTTACACCTAGACACCCCAACATGGTTTAGGAAGCCAATTGATATATATTACCCCACTTTATAGTTTCTAGGGGTGGATAGAGTTCAATGTCGAATTTTGAGATTTTAGATTTATGATTTGTACCTAGATGCAGGTATGAGTGTATATTCAATTTACGTAGAGCGATATTTTATATGATCTCTAGAAATACCGTTTACCATGGTTTAACTGTGCCAGTCTACCTAGGTATGATTGTATATACTTACATACACACACACACACTGTATGTATATTTATTTTTAATTTTATTATTATTTGATTTTATTAAATAAAATACTCAATTGCACAATATATATTGCACAATATATATTGCTCAATTGCACAATATATATTGCAGATAATGATCCATGATATAAAATATACTATTGGTTAACATACTAAGACATTGTATACATTACCTTTAGAAATCTCAGTATCTAGAAACTGGTTTTCCTAATTAATTAAATCATTTGTAATTAGTTTCAGGGTAACTTTCCCGCCCTCTACACACTGGCACAGTATAAACAAGCCCCATTGTTATAGACCTATTGGCTACACCCTTCCAGAGCTCAATCCAAAGTCTCCAGTCATATGTTAATGAGTAGCTCCTGTGTGTTAGCCAATCAGACTCTCCCATCAATTAGTAAATTCAGTTCTCTTCTCACATATATACCAGACACACATATAGACCTCCAGTCCTTACTCAGTGAATCTCATGTTGCTTGTAGCAGAAGTGATTTATTTTCTCCATTGACCACTTCCCACCGGAAAAGCTTTGGAGAAGACCATAAAGACATCCTTAGTGAAGACCAACTTGGAGACATCTATACCTTCATTGTTTAAGGTAAGTCATACAGAACCTCAAAGTTCTATGGAGCTGATAGTTTTATGCTTTAATATGCTGGGATTTTTCTCTGATTTAAGGAGATGTATTTAGCAGGAACTTGAATAGTAAAACTTTTTAATTTTATCTATTTTTTTCACTTGCTTGTTATTTATTGTAACACAAAAGGGCCTTTTATTTTAGAGATGGATATAATGACTGAATATCCAAATTATTTTACAATACTTTATTTTAAAAATTATTTTAACCTCATGCTTTACATTTTAGATATTCATTCTTCATGTACAGTCAAAAGAAAGTTAATCAGTTTCATCTTAGGTTGTTCTAATTTTTGCCATCCCTGTAATTTTGCTATTCCTGTCTGTCTTTTTTTGGACATAGCAAGTATTTTCCTATTTTCCTTATTTTCACTTTCACCATATTTTACAATGACAACCTAACAATACAAATAACAAAACCTTTTTGTTTTTATTGTTCCTTTAATTAAAATGATTTAATTTGTGTTTCACTTGCCTGTTGTGGTCCTACATTATGGGATAAGATTATTTTCTTTTGTTCAGAGATCCATAGATTGATTGAATATCCACATTATTTTGTAATATTTTAATTTTAGAACCCAACCAACCTCATACATTCCATTCAGATATTCTTAATTCAGGTACTCTTAAAATAAAATTAAACAGTTCCATCTTAGGTTGTCTGTTAGATGGTAGATTAGCAGTTGCATGTTAAACACAATTCAAAATCAAAAGTATTTTCTCTTTCACCCTATTTTACAATGTCAACCTAACAATACACATATCTTAGCAGAAAGTTAAAAACGAAAAAGAAAACATTTATGTTTTTAATGTTCCTTGAATTAAAATGATTTAAATTATTTTTCATTTTTTCACTTGCCTGTTGTGGTCCTACATCTTAGATACAAATATTTTCTTTTGTTCAGAGATCATTAGATTGATTGAATAGCCACATTGTTTTTCAATTTTAGAACCCAACCAACCTCATACATTACATTCACATATTTTTTATTCACGTACCGTTGAAATACTATTAAACAGTTCCATCTTAGGTTGTCTATTAGATGATAGATTAGCAGTTGCATGTTAAACACAATTCAAAATCAAATGTTTTTTTCTCTTTCACCATTTTTTACAATGACAACCTAACAATACAGATATCTTAGCAGAAAGTTAAAAAGAAAACTTTTTTTGCTTTTAATGTTTCCTGAATTTAAACTATTTAAATTATTTTTCCTTTTTTTTTTCTCTTTGCCCGTTGTTGCCCTACAATTGGGATTAGCTTATTTGTATTTTCTTTTGATAAGAGATCCATATATATTGATTGAATATCCAGATCATTTTGCAATATTTTGTTTTTAGAATCAAACCAGCCTCATGCTTTATATTCAGATGTTCTTTATTTATGTACCCTTGAAATAACTTTAAACAGGTTCATCTTAAGTTGTCGGCTGGATTGTATATTAGCAACTGCATGTTCACCGTCAAAAGTTGTCTTTTTTGTACTTGCGAGTGTTTTTCTAATTCCACCCCGGACAACATTTTTTAATGTTTCCTGAATTTTTCTTTTTTTATTTCACTTGCCCGTTACTGCCCTACAAGTGGGATTAAATTATTTTGCTTAGAGATCCATATATTGATTAAATATCCACATTCTTTTGCAACATTTTTTTCTAGAATTTAACCAACCTAATAAATGCATTCATCTGTTCTTTCTTCATGTTCCCTTGAAATAACATTAAACAGTTCCATCTTAAGTTGTCTGTAATTTTGCAATATTTTGTTTTTAGAATCAAACCAGCCTCATGCTTTATATTCAGATGTTCTTTATTCATGTACCCTTGAAATAACTTTAAACAGGTTCATCTTAAGTTGTCGGCTGGATTGTATATTAGCAACTGCATGTTCACCGTCAAAAGTTGTCTTTTTTGTACTTGCAAGTGTTTTCCTAATTTCACCCCTGAAAAAGTTTTCAATGTTCCCTAAATTCAATTTATTTTTACCCTTATTTACTTGCCCGTTACTGCCCTACAAGTGGGATTAAATGATGTTCTTTTGCTTAGAGATCCATATATTGATTAAATATCCACATTGTTTTGTAATATTTTTTTATTTTTTATTTAACCAACCTAATAAATGCATTCATCTGTTCTTTCTTCATGTTCCCTTGAAACAAAATTAAACCAATAAGTTGTCTGATAGAATGTAGATTAGCAGTTGCATTTTAATAAACAATTTAACATCAAAAGTTGTTTATTTTTTTCCAAATTTCTCCATTCCTGTCTGCCTTTTTTGTACATTTGTACAAGTTTTATTTTTCCTAAGTTATTCCTAAAAGGTTTGTAATGTTCCCTGATGTTTGCGGGTTCTAAGTAATTAAAAAAAAAACACTTATTTAAAAATTTAAACAAAAAGTTCCAGAGATGGCCTGGTCTTTAAGTGGTTAAAAAAATCATTATCAAAAGTTTTTTTTTTCTGAGTTCCAAATTTCACCATTTCTGTCTGTCTTTTTCTGAACATGCAAGTTTTATTTTTCCTAATCTCAGCCCAAACAGTAGAGATGTCTTACCAGAAAGTTATACAGAAAAAAGGTTTTAATGTTCACTGAATTGAAATTAGTTTTCTTTTTTTCACTTGCCGTTTAATGCCCTACAAGTAAGATACATTGTTTTTTGTTTTGTTTTTTGAGATCTTTATATTAATTGAATATTCGGGGCTGTTGTTTTTTTTTAGCATATAACCACCCTCATGCATACATTGAGGTGTTCTCTGTTCATGTGTTCTTGAAATAAAATGAAACATGTCTTCTAATGCCCTTTACACACGTGCGGGATTTCCGACGGGAAAAGTTCCCGATGGAAATCCCAATGGAAAAGCCGAGAACCTGCTTGGGCAGTCTTTCCCCCTACACACAGACAGTTTTCCAGACAGGAAAACTGCGATGGAGCATTGGTCGGGAATCCCGGCCGTGTGTATGCGCCATCACAGTTTTTCCCATAGGAAAACTGCCAAAAACCACCAGGCAAAAGTCTGCCGGTTTTCCCGGCGGGAAAAAAGAGAGCAGGATCTCTTTTTTTGTCCGGTGGTTTTTGGGCAGTTTTCACATCGGAAAAACTGCGAGGAGCATACACACAGCCGGGATTCCCGGGCAAAAGCTCCATCGCAGCTTTCCTGTCGGGAAAACCGGTCGTGTGTACAAGGCTTTAGGTCGTCTTAGATTGTCTGTTGCACTGTTACTTTTTTCTTTCAAACCCCAATTTTTTTTCTTTTACTATACATTTTTATTTGAAATTTAAAAGAGAGCTATACATATTACATACACAAGCAAAAATATGTATAGTAAATACATTATTCAGTATTTTGTACATACATAACTCCTGATAGAAGACCAACAAGGAATTTTAGAAAGCAAAAACAACAAAAACATGGAATAGTAAGTAGAAGACTTTCGGATCTCATATTAGCATCCTACAAGGTACACAGTACTGAATATCAGAATAATATTAACATCCAGGGAACACCAAAACAGTATCACTGAGCCTCTCCCTGATATCTATTGATATGATAAATCTGTTAGAGAGAGTAGATGGAAATGTGATGTATGTGCAGTACAGTCCGGATGGGTCATACATGCCACTGTTTCCAGAAAGGTTCATGTTTCTATTTTTGATGGCAAACTTTAATTCAAAGTGCGTTTTCACCTTGAGATTTTGAAAGAAGGTTGATTTGTCAGGAGACCGTTTGCAAATATGTTTCTTTTTTCTAAATAGTAGTTGGGTTCCAAACTCCACCATTCCTATTTGTCATTTTTAGGGCATGTGTTGTTCTATTTGTCCTAAATTCAAAACATAAAAATAAAGAAAGAATACGTCCAAATGTATTAGTCATGATATACAAAAGAAATCCTAAAAAGTCCATGGTTGTTACTTTGTTGTAGACATTTGAGACATTTGTTGGTTTGGAATGATGGATCTCTAGGTCCTTTGCCCAATGTCATTCTGCCTCCCTCCTCTCTCTCTCTCTTTAAAGTATATTAAATAATTGTATTTATTATCTAGAATTGTATGTATTCCCAACATCAGATTAAGGTCTTGTGTAAATTGAATCAGTTTGATGTCCAGTTGAGACCCTTCTAAAATAATATAGAATAAGATGACTGGTGAAGTTAAGGTTCTTAGAGTAGGTTCTAAATTACCATAGACTTATATAGGAATACAATAGCCACTTGCTATGAACAAAAGCCAATCTCTATAGGCCCAAAATGTATTTAATAAAAAGTATAAGCATATACCTTCCTTAAAACTTAAAATAGCTGTCTTTAGTTACAGTACCACCCTTACCTCTAAGGAAGGTTATAATTAATATATGTTGGGTTATATCCAGAGGGATGTTACATAGTTGGTAAGGTTGAATGAAGACACCAGTCCATCCAGTTCTACCTATGTTGGTTTGTGTATGTGTATATGTCACTACCATTTCCCATATCCCTTTCTTTAATAAGTGCATCTAAGAGTTTTTTAAATTATCAACACTCTCCGTTGACACCCGCAATTGTGGAAGGGAGTTCCAATACCTTACCACTCTGACAATGGAGAAACCCTTACACAGTTTAAGCTTAAACGGCTTCTCCTCCAATTTCATTGCATGGCCATGTGTCTTCTTAAGCTACCTGGGAATGAATAGTGCTCCCCTGTGCTAGAATCACCACTGAGATATTTTTATATCGCCATCATATCTTCTCTTAAGCATCTCTTCTCCAGGGAGAATATGTTTATTGTTTGTAGTTGTTCCTTGTAACTGAGATCCTCCAGCCCTCTTATTAGCTTTGTTTTCCTTCTCTGGACTCTTCTCCAGTTCCAGCACATCCTTCCTGAGGACTGGTGACCAGAACCGGACAGCATACTCCAGATGTGGCCAAAATAGAGTCTTTAAAGTGTTATGCCTAGTACACAAGAGAGGATTTATCCGCGGAAACGGTCCTCCGGACCGTTTCCGCGGATAAATCCTCTGGCGGATTTTGATCTCCTGGTTGTACTAACCAGGAGATCAAAATCCCCGCGGAATTCCGTCCGCGGTGACGCATCGTGCCGTCGCCACGATGATGACGCGGTGACGTACGCGATGCGGTGATATAAGGAATTCCACGCATGCGTCGAATCATTACGACGCATGCGAGGGATGGGTTCGGACGGATCGATCCGGATCGTACACACCAGCGGATCTATCCGCTGAAACCGATCCGCGGATCAATTTCAGCGGATCGATCCTCTCGTGTGTACGGGGCCTTAGAATTATAGTTTTATCTCTTGTGTTTAATGCTGTTTATTATAAATTCACGTCAAATAAAACTAATTTGTATTTTCTGATGTTGTGATTCCAGAATGGCTTCTAACATTGAGGAGGTGACCAAGAACACCGCAAAGAATCTCCTTGAGCTCATCTCCGAAACCTCTGAAAACCTGAGGATCATGGAGGTGACTGACTTCTTTGACCCCATTAAAGAGCTCGGGAGAGGAGCGTATGGAAAGGTTCTGCTGGCCAAACATCGGGGTTCAGGTAAACTTTTTAGCTTTAATTCATGTAAATTTAATCATTTGTGCTTCTAAATTAGTGGAACAAATCTAAATAAAAAAAATAACTAACAGGTAAAGTTTCTGTGGTGATCAGGGGACTTTGCATCTCTAGAGGAGGACAATCTACAGTAGACAAGTCTACTATAATGTGCAAGTATGATATTTAGAGAGTATAGTCAATGTTCTGGGGATCCTCTGCGGATTTAGTTCTATTTAGCGCAAAACATTAAGAAAGTTTGAGCAGATGTCTAGAGAGTCTCTACTTCTAAACATGAGATATGAGTGTGACTTCCAATATCTAAGAATCAACAGAATGGTTCAACTGCAGAAATTTTCCAACACTTTGAAAAGCATTCTTTAAAGTTTTTCATGCAACTCCTCAATTCCAGTTTTTATGTGATGATTATAAATCTTAATAAGTCAGTGCTTTAGATTTACACAAGCTTTTACCTAAATTCAGTCGTTTTTTTTGCGAGTTTCATCATTGTTGGGTTTATGATACTCATTCTCTTGTTTCTCCCACTTTCCAACAGGTGAGTTGGTGGCTGTGAAGCTGATGAGCAAGGAGACAACTCCAAAGGACAACTTCCTAATGGAATACGGAATGTCGCTTAGTCTCAGCAGCCATCCAAATATCATTGCAACCCACGAGATTGTTTTCCATACCAGCAGTGACTATGTCTTTGTCCAGGAGGTGGCACCGGCTGGAAATCTTCTGTCATTGGTAAAGCCAAGGGTAAGTTTGAATCTGAAATTGAATGACATTTAAAAAGTTATAATTTCTATCTATTGTTCCCTTAACCACTTCAGCCTCGGACCATTTGGCTGCCAAATGCCCGGGCCACTTTTTGCGATTCGGCACCGCGTTGCTTTAACTGATAATTGCGTGGTCGTGCGACGTGGCTCCCAAACAAAATTGACGTCCTTTTTTTCCCACAAATAGAACTTTCTTTTTTGATCACCTCTGCGGTTTTTATTTTTTACACTATAAACAAAAATAGCACGACAATTAAAAAAAAAGCAATATTTTTTACTTTTTGCTATAATAAATATCCCCAATTTCTTAAAAAAATTCAAATTATTTCTCAATTTGGGCCAATACGTATTCTTCTACATATTTTTGGTAAAAAAAACGCAATAAGCATATATTGATTGGTTTGCGCAAAAGTTATAGCGTCTACAAAATAGGGGGATAGTTTTAGGCATTTTTATTAATAATTTGTTATTAGTAATGGTGTTGATCTGCGATTTTTATCATGACTGCAACATTATGGCGGACACATCGGACACTTTTGATGCTATTTTGGGACCATTCACATTTATAAAGCGATCAGTGCTATAAAAATGCACTGATTGGTGTAGAAATGTGACTGGCAGGGAAGGGGTTAACCACAAGGGGGCTAGGAAGGGGTTAAGTGAGTCCTAGGGAGTAATTCTAATTGTGTGAGGGCGGGGCTTACTGTGACACGTCACCGATCGCTGCTCCCAATGAGAGAGAGCAGACGATCAGTGTTGTGTCACTAGGCCGAACAGGGAGATGCCTTGTTCTGCCGTTCCATGACCTGATCGCGGGACACCGGCGGACATAGAGTCCGTGTGTCCCGCGGGCACGGTCACGGAGACCACTCACGCCCGCTAGGCGGCAGTTTCAAAGCAGCGTATATATACATTGCTTTGCCTGTCCGTGCCATTCCGCTGATGTAAATGTGCGTGAGGCAGTCGGCAAGCGGTTAAAGCATTTCTGAGGTTTAAGGAATCCTCCCCCACTGCTGTGAGTTGGTGGGGCGTATAATGAGTATAGGCTTGTTGTTTTAGGTATGTGACTCGCTCAGTTGTAAAGTAAAGTTAAGATGGAGTAATGTGGGTTAACCACTTACCCCCCGGAACATATTGCTGCCTAAAGACCAGAGTACTTTTTGCGATTCGGGACTGCGTCGCTTTAACAGACAATTGCGCGGTCGTGCGACGTGGCTCCCAAACAAAATTGGCGTCCTTTTTTTCCCACAAATAGAGCTTTCTTTTGGTGGTATTTGATCACCTCTGCGTTTTTTATTTTTTGCGCTATAAACAAAAATAGAGCGACAATTTTGAAAAAAATGAATATTTTTTACTTTTTGCTGTAATAAATATCCCCCAAAAATATATAAAAAAACATTTTTTTTCCTCAGTTTAGGCCGATACGTATTCTTCTACATATTTTTCGTAAAAAAAATCGCAATAAGCGTTTATTGATTGGTTTGCGCAAAAGTTATAGCGTTTACAAAATAGGGGGTATTTTTATGGCATTTTTATTAATATTTTTTTTACTAGTAATGGCGGCGATCAGCGATTTTTTTTTCGGTATTGCGACATTATGGCGGACACTTCGGACATTTTTGACACATTTTTGGGACCATTGGCATTTTTATAGCGATCAGTGCTATAAAAATGCATTAGATTACTATAAAAATGCCACTGGCAGTGAAGGGGTTAACACTAGGGGGCGGGGAAGGGGTTAAGTATGCCTGGGTGTGTTCTTACTGTGGGGGGGGGGTGGCCTCACTAGGGGAAACACTGATTTTCTGTTCATACATTGTATGAACAGAAAATCAGCATTTCCCCTGCTGACAGGAACGAGAGCTGTGTGTTTACACACACAGCTCCCGTTCCCCGCTCTGTACCGAGCGATCGCGTGTGCCCGGCGGCGATCGCGCCCGCCGGGCACACGCACGGGAGTCGGGGGCGAGCGGGGAGCGCGCGCGCCTCCGGCGGCGCGCACGCGCCTCCGGCGGCGCGCACGCGCCCCCTAGTGGCGGCTATACGATAGGACGTATAGCTACGGGCTCTCGCCCAGGAGAGCCGACCTGCCGCCGTATAATGACGGTGCGCGGTCGGCTACTAGTTAAGATGGATCTTGCACCATTGATAGAAGCTCCCACTTTGCATGCAGGTTTCATTTAAGTATACTCCTTGTGTATGCAGCTAATGTATGTTCTGTTTCCCTGTACAAGAGATAAGATGAGTTTCATATGTTGGGTAACATTTTGCCATGTTGGTATCTAACGACTAATTTTATCTTTTTTCCTTCAGGTTGGTTTGAATGAAGATTTTGTGAAGAGTTGTGTTCCACAAATCGCGAATGCTTTGGATTTTATGCACAGAAGAGGAATGGTCCATCGGGACATAAAACTGGACAACATTTTGGTCATGGACACGGAATGTAATAATGTCAAACTGGCAGATTTTGGACTGACGATGCTCCAGGGAACTCAAGCGCCCTTTATGCCCTGGTTTATACCGTACTCCGCTCCGGAACTGTGCACCCTAAAACAAGGGGAAAAGCTGCTGCTGCACCCGAGCATTGACATCTGGGCCTTTGGAGTCTTGGTATACACAGCTATGACCGGGTCCTTCCCCTGGAAAGAAGCAGGGGATCGTGACCTTGCATATCAGAACTTTGCTTGGTGGCAAACAAAGAAGGATCCGACCTTGGGACCAAGAAAGTGGCGACGATTCTCCATTGAAGCCAGGCAGATGTTCCTGGACATGTTGGCCCTCAACGCCTCTGAGAGGTGTTCTGCTTTGGATGTTTTAAAATATGTCCACCTGCCTTGGAAAGCAGAAATGCCTCCAGGGAATCTATCCAGGAATACGGTAGTACACGTGACATAACTGAGGGCATGATGTCCATTATGGAGCCTCATCAGGTGCTGTGTTTTGTCTTCTTCTAGATCAAAAGATAATCTCCCTCAATACTGGTGGAAATCATTTAACATGCTTTTGGTCACCTATTAATTACAAGATGGATGTGTGTTGGATGTGCTCTGGGACTTGTACAAGCCTCACGTCCTATGTGAAGGTAAGACATTTTAGAAGATTGTTGACTTTTTTCTGTAGATCAATAATGCCGTGTACACACGTTCGGAAATTCCGACAAGAAAAGTCCGATGTGAGCTTTTGGATGGAAATTCCGACCGTGTGTAGGCTCCATCTGACTTTTGCTGTCGGAATTTCCGCCAACAAAAGATTGAGAGCTGGTTTTCAAATTTTCCGATGGAAAAAAATCCTATCAGAAAATCCGATCGTCTGTAGCAATTCCAACGTGCAAAATTCCCGACGCATGCTCGTAAACAATTTGATGCATGCTCAGAAGCATTGAACTTAATTTTCTCGGCTCTTGGTAGTGTTGAACGTCACCGCGTTCTTGACGGTCGAAAGTTCAGAGAACTTTTGTTTGACCGTGTGTATGCAAGTCAAGCTTGAGTGAAATTCTGCCCACCCAAGGTTTTTCCCACGGAAAATCCAACCGTGTGTACGCGGCATAATTTCTAGATATATCTGCACAAATGTATCTTTTATTTTTTTATTTCTGTTGGTTTTCTTCTCTATATATTTTACTATTCATTGTCAAGTGTAATAAAATGTGGGTTTTGCAATTATTCTATAGCAGGTGTGTATGGTAAGTATATTGTTGTCATGATTGAAATAAAGATCCTAATTACTTTATTGCAGTGGACTGAGGAATCCTTATATACATAGATAGAACAATGTTATGTTATGGAGCCTGAGATCAGCAAGTCCCCCCCCAGCTGCATAGTGTAGTAACTTTTACTATGCTGCGGTTACTCCTCCTGTGCATTGGGTGGTGCTCTTGTGCTTTTTCACTTCTAGTTTATTGAATATTACATAATTATGTTTTACCAGCAATATGACTATTTTTACTACTACCAATATTTACTACTACTTTACTACTTGTTACTACTATTTACTACTATGTCTGGAAAACCTTGACTTCTATATTGTTCCAGTGTTCAGATTTGGATTTTACTTTTTTTTTTACTGTTTATTAACTTTATTTAAAAAAATAAAATAACACTGTATTACCTAGCAGGTGAAATGATGGGCTCCAGTAATCAATACTTACCAACAGTTCCAGATTTACCAGGAAGACCACACTTATTAGTCAGTTGTCCAATAACGGCTGTGTTTGGGCTGTGTCCTGTGATGACGGCATGAGGCTCTGATTGTTTCAGCGGTAGCAGCATCAGTATCAGTGTTGGCCACAAGTCCTGCTGTTTGCCCACATTCCCAACAGTGGTAGAAGCTGTGCCCACTGATCCCACCCTTTCCAAACTCACCTTCCTACCCCCAGATTGCAATGCCAATGTATTTCATGCTGTGCCAGATGGTCGTTCTAGCCAAACTGAGAAAAGCAGCTGATCTGGTGGAAGCTCGTAGTGACTTCACCGTTGTGTCCACCAAATAAGACATAGTCTTGGAGACCACCTGCAGAATATCCACAATCTGTTGCAAGGTGCACTTAGGTCAACCAGCAAGTGCCATTAGTACAGTGTCGGTGCACAATATTATAACTCATCACTGTATTAGTGTCACTAGCGATGCCAGTGTCCCTCCTAGCCAGATTGTCTGCCACACTATCACAGTCACACCATAAGTCGTTAATTACCACCATTACTAGTATAGTGTCTGTACGGTGTCAGGGCTGGGCTTAGCCCTTCCTTCTCTGTGCTGACAGCTCATCTGCCAGCTAATTGCCAGCTCCAATCTCTCCACAGTGATCCACCTGTTGATGATCCTGCTCGTCAGCTCTGCCTACTTAAAGCCTTCCAGTTCATTTGCTTTTTGCCTTCGCCTGTGTTAACATCACAAGAGACTTTCTCGTACGTTCCTGTTGAAGACTTACCTGACTGACGCTCCCTCTGGCTACAGATCCTGCTTTCTGTATGTCTACCTTTTATACCTGGCTCTTGGACATTTGCTTGGCCGACTACCCAATACGGTTACTGAACTCGGGCTATGTTTTGACTACGCTTACTCTGTTTACCTTTTTATTTTTATTATTAAACATGTGTGATTTAAATGTACATCTGTCTCAGTCTTATTCATGGTTTCTGACATACGGATCAATATCTTGATCACGATCAAAACTATACTAGTGTCCCCAAAAATGAAATGTTACCAGGGTCAGCCCCGATCGCTGTCAGCACTTGTGTTTAACCCCCCCCCCTCCCCCAACAAGGGAACTGTCAGTATCATTTTTCTGATCACCTCTGATACATTGTCCACAAAACTGCAGAATTAGCAAGATCAGGCCAGCAGCGTAGTGCTTAGTACATTCTGGTCTAGCACCAGCAGTGCAATACAAGCTGGTGAGGTGGCTAGCCCTAGTAGCTTAATGCAACCGCAGCCACCAGGAATTCAACACAGACCCATAGAGTCCATAGTAGCCTTCCAGAGGTGCTTGCAAACCCTAAACCCTTGGCTGACCCCAGATTCAGTAGCACCCATTATCCCGCTATTCACAGCACATCCTGGGGTTCACGTCAAAACAACCAACTTAACACAACCCCCCTTGAATTTTTTTACGCTGTTTTTCACCAAAGCCCTCTATAATTTGATTGTGGACCACGGTAATGTTTATCTCCAACAGTACATTGCCGCCAACCATATTCATACCTTGCCAGGCCATTCGAGTGGAAATCTATCACAGTTTCCAAATATTAAACTTTTTTGGGCCTAACCCTTAGCATGGACATTATAAAAAAGAAAAGAATGACTTGATTTATCATGTGCCCATGTTTCCTGCAGCAATGTTGTGTCCGTAGTAACCAAGGAATAAAATGTCAAATTTTTTTTTGTCCCTCCTGTCCTGAGCAAACTGACCTCTGCATCAAGGACTGCTTCCATTGCTACCACACCATATTGGACTATTAGTCTAGGGTACAGCCCGGCACAGTCTATGGTACAACACGACACACAGTTCTGCACAAGAAGTTATCTAAAGATAGTCAGGAAACTGTCTATCACATTTTGAGAGACCCTAAAATCAAAGGCTGGAAAGATTATTGATCTAAAAAGTTAGGTTACAAAAAAGGAAAAACATATATATTTTTATTGAGTTAATGTTTTATTGTTTCATTGTGTTATTGTTAACTGGTTTTGTTTGCTTAGCAGGAACACTAATTAGCTGCAGCACTGATCTCTGTATCCTGACAGCAGCAGGGTGCTGCTCTCAGAATACATGTCAGTGCCTGCAGCACTGCAGGAGGAGATTTCTCCATCTGTAGTTAAAAAAAAAGGAGGTGGATGCTTTTCATTGTATCCGACCAAGCATATATATACAGAATGTTTAACGCATGGAATTGAATATTGATGCTGTGTCATGTTTGTATAATTTTGTGTTTTACTTGAAAAATTAAATAGAAACTTATTGAAACTAAAAAATAGGTGTATGCCCAAGCATTTGGAGCATGGTTTGGTAGCTGCTATGCTTGGGCATATACTTTCTTACGCAGAGATTTCTTCATCCACATCGATCAATGTGAATGGAGGAATCTGTTATGCTCTTTTTTTTTTGTTCAGCCCACAGGCTGAACAAGAAAGGAACATTATATGTATGTCCAACATTAGAAGAGTGGGCGGGTGTGTGGTGGAAGCTTCTAATGTTGTGTATACACTTTTTCTGGCAGAGATTTCTTCATTCACTTTGATCAATGTGAATGGAGGAATGTGAATGGAGGAGGCTGTTTGTTTTTGTTTTAAAAAGATTATTATATAGTATGTAAGTATGTCCAAAATTAGATGACTGGGTGGATGTGTGTTGTATGGTAATGTTGGGCATACCACACAATTTTTCTGGTAGAGATTTCTTCATCCACATTGATCAATGTGAATGGAGGAATTTGTTAGGCGTATGCCCAATGTTAAGAGTATGTCGAAAACTCCTAATGCTTGCCATACATGTAATGTTAGAGGCCTAAAATGCCAAGAAAGTCAAAATACCTTCCACATGACCCATTTTTGGAAAGTAGACAACCCAAGGTATTTGCTGAGTGGCTTGTTGGGCCCAAAGAAGATTTTTTGCCACAAGTTTTTGAAAAATGGCAAAAACAACATGTATTTATTTTTTTACACAAAGTTGTCACTTTAATGAGATGTTTCTCACACATGCCACAGGTATACTGTACTGGAATTGCTCCCCAAAATACATTTTGCTATTTCTCCTGAGTATGGGGATACCTCATGTGTGAGACTTTTTCTGTTGCTGCCACACCGTAGTAGACTGTTATGTTATGTTACAGACGATTGGAAATTCCGTCAACAAAACCGTGGATTTTTTTCTGACGGATGTTGGATCAAACTTGTCTTGCATACACACGGTCGCACAAATGTTGTCGGAAATTCCGAACGCCAAGAACGCGGTGACGTACAAGAGGTACGACAGCACTATTAATGGGAAGCTCAATACCAGTTGTGTTGGTAGAAGTTTGGATGAGAGACGATTCGCGCTTTTCTGCCTCATGCTTTTCAGTCCGTTACATCGTGACGAATGTGCTTTCTCCATTACGAATGCTAGTTTTACCAGACCGAGCGCTTCCGTCTTGTACTTGATTCTGAGCATGCGTGGAATTTTGTGCGTCAAAATTTTCCACACACAATCGGAATTTACGAGAACAGATTTTGTCGTCGGAAAATTTGAGAACCAGCAAATGTCCGATGGAGCCTACACACGGTCACAAAGGGCCAATTTACTGTCCTCCAGACATTAGGGGGGAGGACTGTGGCCATCGGGAATACAAAATGTCCCAGCATCAGTGGGAATAAACAATCCCCCATCATTGGTGTCAGTTTGAGAAATTGTGCCCCATCGTTGGTGTCATAGGGAGGAATTCTGCTCTATCATTGGTGTCATTGGGTCCCATTGTTGGGGTCATTGAGAGGAACAGTGCTCCATCGCTGATGTCACTGGTAGCAATTGTGCCCTTCATTGTTGTCAGGGAATAAAGCAGAATGAAACAAGAAAGAAGAATGAGAATGGAGATGGAGGAGGTGGAGGAGAAAGAAGAATGCGAATGGAGATGGAGGAGGAGAAAGAAGAATGAGAATGGAGGAGAAGAATAGAGATGGTGGAAGACAGAGGAGAAGAATGAGAATGGAGGAGGAGAATAGAGATGGTGGAAGACAGAGAAGAAGAATGAGAATGGAGGAGGAGGAGGAGGAGGAGGAGGATGAAGATGACGGAGGATGCAGAAGAATGAGAATGGAGGAGGAGAATGGAGATAGTGGAAGATGGAGAATAAGAATAAGAATTGAGTAGGAGAATGGAGATGTTGGAAGACGGAGGAGAGGAATGAGAATGAAGTAGGAGAATGGGGATGGTGGAAGACAGAGAAGAAGAATGAGAATGGAGGAGGAGGATAAGGATGGTGGAGAATGAAGGAGGAGGAGAATGAAGTTGGTGCTGGATGGAGGAGGAGAATAAGAATGGAGATTGTGGAGAAGGAGGAGGTGGAGGATAGAGGAGGAGAATTGAGATTGAGGAGGAGAAAGAAAAATGAGAATGGAGACGGAGAAGAAAGAAGAATGGGGATGGAGGATGGAGGATGAGGAGGAGAAAAAAGAATGAGGGTGGAGGAGGAAGAGAAAGACAAATGCAAATGGAGGATGGGGGAAGAGGAGAAAGAACGAGAAGGAGAAAGAATAATGAGAATGGAGGAGGAGAATTGAGATGTGGAGGAGGAGAATGGGAATGGAGGAGAAGGAGGAGAATGAGAATGGAGGAGGAGAATGAAGAATTGACAAAGGAGGAGGAGAATGGACAAGGAGGAAGAGAATGGAGGAGTTAGAGAATGGAGGTGGTGGAGGAGGAGAATGCGAATGGAGGAGGAGAAGGAGAATGGAATTGGAGGAAGAAGAGGAAGGGGGAGGAGAATGGAGGAGAATGAGAATAGAGGAGGAGAATGGAGATGGGGAGGAGTAGAATGAGAATGGAGGAGGAGGAGAATGAGAATGGAAATGGAGAATGGAGGAGGGTAATGAAAGAGAAGAATAAAGGAGGAGAATGAAGATGATGGAGGAGGAGGAAAATGAGAATGTAAGAGGAGAATGAGAATGGCAATGGTAAAGGAGGAGAATGAGGATGGAGGAGGAGGATGAGAATGGAGGAGAATGAGGAGAATGGAAATGGAGGAGAAGAATAGAGAGAGCAGGAGGAGCATGGAGAGAGGAGGAAGAGAATGGCGAGAGGAGGAGGAGAATGGAGAGAGGAGGAGGAAAAGGAGGAGAATGGACGAGGAGGATAATGGAGGAGGAAGAGAATGGAGTAGGAGAATGGAGGTGGTGGAGGATGGAGGAGGAGGAGACGGAGAATGAGACTGGAGGAGGAGAATGGAAATGGAGGAAGAAGAGGAAGATGGGGAGGAGAATGGAGGAGAATGAGAATGGAGGAGGGGGAGGAGAATGGAGATGGGGAAGAGGAGAATGAAAATGGAGGAGAATGGCATGGAGGAAGAAGGGGTAAAGGGATGGGGAGGAGAAGGAGAATGAGAATGAGGAGGAGGAGGAGAATGGAGATGGGAAGGAGGAGAATGATAATGCAGGAGGAAGAGAATGAGACTGGAGGATGAGAATGGAAATAGAGGAAGGGGTGAGAATGGAGAAGGAGAAGGAGAATGTAGGAGGAGAATGGAGACGGAGAAGGAGGAGAAGGAAAATGGAGGAAGAGGAGAATTGAAATGGAATCCATGAGAATGGAAATGGAAGAAGAAGGAGGAAGAGAATGAAGGAGGAGAAGAATGGAGGTGGAGGAGGAGAAAGAGAATGAGAATGAGACTGGAGGAAGAGAATAGAAATGTAGGAAGAAAAGGAAGAGGGAGGAGGAGGAGAATGGAGTAGAATGAGAATGGAGGAGGAGAAAGAGAATGGATAATGAGGATGAGGAGGAGAATGGAGATGGTGGAGGAGGAGAAGGAGTAGGAGGAGGGGAATGAAGAAGGAGGAGAATAGGAATGGTGGAGAAGAATAGTGACGGTTGAGAATGGAGGAGGCGAATGGAGGAGGAGGAGGAGAAGGGGGAAAAGGAGGAAAAGAATGAGAATGGAAATTGAGGAAGAGGAAGGAGGAGAATGAGAATGAGAATGGAGAAGGAGGAGAATAAGAAGAATGGGGATAGTTTAGGATGGAGGAGGAGGAGGAGGGGGAAATTAGAATGGAGGAGAATGGTGATGGTTGAGGATAGAGGGGGAGAATAGAGAATGGATGAGGAGAATGTGAATGGAGGAGAAGGAGAATGGAGGAGGGGAATAAAGATGTAGGAGAATGGAGATGGTGGAGAATGGAGAAGGAGAATGGAGATAGTGGAGGATGAAGAAGAGATTGAAAATGGAGGAAGAGGAGGAGAATGAAGATGATGAAGGAGGAGGAGAATGAGAATGGAGATTGTGGAGAAGGAGAATGAGAATGAGAATGGAGGAGGAGTAGGATGAGAATGGGGATGGTGGAGGATGGGGGAGAAGGAGAATGGAGGAGGAAGAGGAGAATGGTGGAGGGAAATGGAGGAGGAAGAGGAAGGAGGAGGCGCATAATGAAGGAGGAAAATGGAGGAGGAGAATGGTGATGGTTAAGGATGGAGGAGGATAGAGATGGTGAAGAATGGCGGAGGAGGAGAATGGAGATAGTGGAGGAGAATGAGGATGGATGAGGAGGATGATAATGGAGGAGAATGGTGGAGGAGCAGAATAAGAATGGAGGAAGAGGAGGAGCAGGAGGAGAATAGAACGGAGGAAGAGGAGAATGGAAATGGAGAAGGAAGAGGAAGAAGGCGGAGGATAATGGAGGATGAGAATGGAAGAGGCAGAGGAGAAGAATGGTGATGGTTGAGGATGAAGTGGGAGAATAAGAGTGGAGGAGGAGGAGGAGAATGAAGATGGTGAAGGATGGAGGAGGAGAATAAGAATGGAGGAGGATAAGAATGAGAATGATAATGAAGATGGAGGAGGATGAGGAGGAGAATGGAGATGGCAAAGGATGGAGGATGAGGAGAATGAAGATGGTGAAGGATGGAGGAGAATGAGAATGGAGGAGGAGAATGGAAATGGAGAATGAAGAGGAAGGAAGAGGAGGAGAATGGAGGAGTAGAATAGAAGAGGCAGAGGAGAAGAATGGTGATGGTTGAGGATGGAGTAGGAGAATAAGAATGGAGGAGGAGGAGAATGAAGATGGTGGAGGATGGAGAAGGAGAATAGAGGAGGAGGAGAATGAGAATGAAAATGAAGATGGTGGTGGAGGAGGATGAGGTGGAGAATGAAGATGGTGAAGGAAGGAGGAGGAGGAGAATGAAGATGGTCAAGAATGAAGGAAGAGAATGGAGATGGTGGACGATTGAGGAGGAGAATGAGAATAGAGGAAGAGAATGAGAATGAAGATGGCGAAGGATGGAGGAGGAGGAGGAGGAGGAGAAGAATGGAGATGGTGGAGGAGAAGGAGGAGGATAATGAGAATGGAGAAGGGGAGAAGAAGGAGGAGAAGAACAGTGACAGTTGAGGATGAAGGAGGAGAATGAGAATGGAGGAGGAGGAGGAGAAGGAGAAGGAAAATAATGAGAATGGAGGAGGGGTACAATGGCAATGATGGGGGATGGAGGAGGAGAATGTGAATAGAGGAGAAGGAGAATGAGAATGGAGGTGGAGAATGGAGATGTGGAGGCTGGAGGATGGAGGGGATGAGGAGAATGGAGATGGAGGAGGAGAATGAGAATGGAGAAGGAGAATGAGAATGAATGAGGAGTAGGAGAATGTAGATGGCGGAGGATGAAGAGGATGAAAATGGAGATGTGGAGGATGAAGAGGAGAATGAGAACAGAGGAAGAGGAGGAGAGTGAAGATGGTGGAGGAGGAGAATGAGAATGGAGAAGGATGAGGATGAGAATGGAGATGGTGGAGGAGGAGAATGGAGGAGGAGGAGGAAGAGGATAAGAATGGTGATGGTTGAGGATGAGAGAGGAGAATGAGAATGAAGAAGGAGAATGGAGATAGTGAAGGATGGAGGAGGAGGCGAATGAGAATGGTGGAGGAAGAGGATGGAGGAGGAGAATGAGAATGGAGGAGGAGAATGGAGATAGTGGAGGATGGAGGAGGAGGAGGAGGAGAATGAGAATGGTGGAGAAAGAGGATGGAGGAGGAGGAGAAGAATGGTGATGGTTGAGGATGGAGGAGGAGAATGAGAATGGAGGAGGATGGAGATGGTGAAGAATGGAGGAGGAGAAGAAGAATGGAGATGGTGGAGGAGGAGAACGAGAATGGAGGAGGAGGAGGAGGAGGAGGAGGAGGAAGGAGGAGGAGAAGAATGAAGAAGAAGAATGGAGGAAGCAGGGGAGAAGAATGGTGATGGTTGAGGATGGAGTAGGAGAATGAGAATGGAGGGGAATTGAGTAGGAGAATGAGAATTGAGGGGGATGGAGTAGGAGAATGAAAATGAAGGAGGAGAAGAATGGAGATGGTGGAGGATGGAGGAGGAGAATGAGAATGCAGGAGAAGGAGGAGGAGGAAGAGAATGAGAATAAGGATGGTGGAGGAGGAGAATGGAGGAGGATGAGGAGTAGAATGAAGATGGTGAAGGATTGAGGAGGAGAATGAGAATGAAGTAAGAGGAGTAGAATAGTTATGGTGGAGGATGGAGGAGGAGAATAAGAATAGAGAAGGAGGAAGAGGATGATGAGAAGAATTGGAATAGAGGAAGAGAATGAAAATGATGGAGGAGGAGATTGGGTTTGGAGGAGGAGGAGAAGAATGGAGGAGGAATAGGAGAATGAGAATGAAAGAGAAGGAGGAGAAGAATGAGAATGAAGGAGGAGGAGGAGAACGGTAAGAATGAAGAAGGAGGGGAATGGAGAAGGAGATAGAGAATGGAAATGAAGGAAAAAGAGGAAGCGGAAAGAGGAGGAGAATAAGAATGGAGAAAAAGGAGGAGGAGGGTGGAGGAGTAGAAAAAGGAGAATGAAAATGAAGGAAACAGAGGAGGAGAATGGAGATAGTGGAGGATGAGGAGGAGAATGAGAATGGAGGAGGATGGAGTAGGAGAATGAAAATGGAGGAGAAGGAGGAGAATGAAGATGGTGGAGGATGGAGGAGAATGATAATGGAGGAGGAAGAGGAGGATGGAGATGGTGGAGGAGTAAAATGGAGGAGGATGAGAATGGAGGAGAAGAATAGTGATAGTTGAAAATGGAGGAGGAGAATGAGAATAGAGGAAGAAGATGAGAATGGAGGAGTAGAATGGAAATGGAGGAAGAAGAAGGAAGAAAGAAAGAAAGAAAGAGGAGGAGAATGAAGAAGGAGGATGGAGGAGGAGGAGGAGAATGAGAATGGAGGACGAGACTGGAAATGGAGGAAGAAACGAAAGGAGGAGGAGGATAATGGAGGAGGAAATGGAGGAGAAGGAGGAGAATGAGAATGGAGGAAAAGAAGAATAGGGATGGTTGAGGATTGGGTGGAGAAGAATGAGAATGGTGGAGGAGGAGAATGAGAATTATTATTATTATTATTATTATTATTATACAGGATTTATATAGCGCCAACAGTTTGCGCAGCGCTTTACAACATCAGGGAAGACAGTACAGTCACAACACAATTCAATACAGGAGGGATCAGAGGGTCCTGCTCGTTAGAGCTTACAGTCTAGAAGGGAGGGTTAAGTGGAACAAAGGGTAGTAGATGTGGGGGGTGATCAGATGGACAAAATGAAAATACAATTGTTAGGTGTGGGTAGGATAGGTTCTGAAGAGGAGGGTTTTCAGGGATCCTCTAAAAGCTATTAGAGAAGGAGATAGATGGACAGATTGGGGTAAGGAGTTCCATAGGCTTGAAAAGGCTCTGGAAAAGTCCTGGAGACGCGCATGGGAGGAGGTGATGAGAGAGCTAGGAAGTAGGAGGTCTTGAGAAGAACGAAGAGAACGATTAGGTTGGTATTTAGAGACTAGGTCAGTGATGTAGCTGGGGGCAGAGTTGTGGATGGCTTTGTAGGTAATTGTTAGTATTTTGAATTTATTTTGTTGGGTGAGTGGAAGCCAGTGGAGGGATTGACAGAGAGGAGTAGCAGAGACAGAGCGGTTGGTAAGGTGGATGAGTCTGGCAGCAGCATTCATGATGGACTGAAGGCAGGATAGAGTATGCAGAGGTAAGCCAATGAGGAGGGGGTTGCAGTAATCGAGGAGAGAGATGACCAGGGAGTGTATTAAGAGCTTTGTGGTGTCATTGGTTAGAAAGGGGCATATTTTGGAGATGTTGCAGAGGTTGAGGTGGCAAGATTTGGACAGGGATTGGACATGGGGCTTAAAGGAGAGTTCAGAGTCCTAGGACTACTCCTAGGACCTTGGCACGTGGGGGATGGGCTGATAGTTGTGCCAATTTTGACAGAGAGATCAGGGAAGGAGCCACGTGGTGGAGGAAAAATGATAAATTGGGTTTTGGATAGATTGAGTTTGAGGAAGTGGTGTGAGATCCAAACTGATATATCTGATAGTAAATTAGTGAAACGTGAGGAGAATGTAGAGATGGTATTGGAAGCCATGGGAGGCTATAAGCTGACCCAGGGAGGAGGTGTAGATTGAAAATAGGAGAAGTCCAAGAACAGAACCTTGGGGGACCCCAACAGAGAAAGGAAGAGGAGAGGAGGAAGTAGAGTTGTAAGTAACACTGAAGGTGCGGTTGGATAAGTAGGTAGAGAACCAGCGATGAGTACAGTCACGGGGACCAAAGGAGTGGAGTTTTATGCAGAGGAGGAGGTGGTCAACTGTATCGAAGGTGGCAGAAAGGTCCAGGAGTACAGAATAGTGTCCCTTAGTTTTGGCCGTTAGTATATCATTTGTTAGTTTTAGGAGAGCAGTTTCTGTGGAATGTTGAGGACAAAATCCAGACTGAAGGGGATCAAGAAGGTTATTATCAGCAAGGTGGACGCTCAGTCGGTTGTAGACTAGATGTTCAAGGAGTTTGGATAAAAAGGGGAGCAAGGAGATAGGGCGTAGGTTGTTAAGATTGGATGGGTCCAGTGAGGGCTTTTTAAGTATGGGGCTGACTAGTGCATGTTTCAAAGAGATTTAGGGAAGATGCCAAAAGAGTGGGAGAGATTGAAGATGTGGGTTAGAGAGTGTAGAATAGAGCCAGAGGGTGAACGTAGAATTTGCGAGGGAACAGGATCCAGAGGGCAGGTGGTAAGATGGACATTAGCAAGTAATTTACTGTAGCAACCTTGTCTATAGTGGTGGGGTTGAAAGAGGGAAGTAATGGTTGTACCTGTTGACATGAGGTGTAAAGCGTGAAGGGTATCTGAACAGTAGAGATCTTCTCGCGAATTGTATCAATCTTCTGTTTGAAGTGATTGCCGATCTGCTGGGCAGTGAGTGAGTTAGTGGATGGAGGCAGTGGAGGATGAAGGAGAGAGTTGAAGGTAGAGAAGGTGCTAGGTTTTAAATAAGGGTAATGAAATAGGTCTGCTTGGCAGCGAGGAGGCTGTAATTGTATTTTTGGAGGGCAGATTTATACTGGCCAAAACTCGAGAGCACGGCTGTGTTTGCCAGGGCTGAAGGGGACGGGACATTATTCTGTGTGTAGTGAGGGGGGCCAGTGTGTCCAGTGATGCTAGAAGTGTTGTAGACAAAAGTGGCTTGATCGGTGCAGGACAGGGGTGCGATTTTTTCATAGAGGTGGTCAGTCGCAGAGTATAGAAGAGAAGGGTTGATATGGCGAAGGTTTCTATGAGTAACCGTTGGGCGTTTGGAGGGAGAGGAGGCAAGGGAGAGGGAGAGAGTGAATTTAATAAGGTAGTGATCAAAGATAGGGGTAAGGATAGTTGGAGAGGTTGCATGGAGTGCATAGGTGGGAAAAGATGAGGTCAAGGGTGTTGCCTTCAGAGTGAGTAGGAGCATGTATCCATTGCTTCAGGTCAAAGGAAGAGGTTAGACTGAGAAGTTTGGAAGTTGCAGGAGTGTTGAATGAATGAGTAACTTGTATAGCGCTACAAACGCAAATTAAAGCGCCTTAAAACGCTTTTTCAGCCAGTGTCTGCCTGTGTCTTCAGAAGAGATGGTGGTTTAGAAGGGGAGAGGGAGGAGGACCAAAGAGGAAAAAATAGGAAGAAGGAGAGGAGAAAGAAAGAAAAGGAAAAAAGGGGGGGGGGAGAGAAAGGGGAAGGTTTAAAGTGGAAACACGAGGATAGCACTCACATGGGCCACATCTGTAATTATATTAGGGAAGAAACAATATCAAGCAAGTGGACATTGATGATCAGACTTTCAGGCCGAGGAAGTATGTTTTTGTAAAAAAATATATAGTTTAATGGCATATAAATTAATTGAACAAGGTATACAAAAAGTAAAAATAAATACAAAAATTAATGTTGATTAACAGCAATTGACCACTGTACATTCCTCAGAAGTCGCCAACGCACGTTTCGCCGTGGGGCTTCTTCAGGGCGAAGATGAGGAATACAAATTTAGCAGAGAGATAGAGACTTATCTGCAATGATACAGTGTAACAAATTAATAATACAAAAATAATAATCAAAATACAAGTTTAAAATAAATGAGGTATCTCAGTGTGTATTTACATGACTGATGGTCCTCTGGCGGATGCATCCATGGGGCATATAAGACACAGGTGGAGACAAACAAGTCAAGAAACAAGCTTCAGTAAAGGTTTTCACATGTCGAGAATCTAATTGACAAAAATATTATTAAAAGGATATATATATAATAATAATGATTCAATATGAAATTCTTATAATAGCTGCTATCAAGGTGCGGATATAGGGCCAAATCCACAGCCAGCGGCGCAAAATAAGTTTTTTCAAACTTATGTCATTTAAGTTACGGCGCCCTAAGTTGGTGTCGTAATTGCCGTATCCACAGCGCATTTGCGCACAAAATTGCGCCTGCCGTAACCTAAATTCGGAGGCGTAAGGCGGGGTTATGGCAAGTGGGAAGGAAGTGGGCGTGCTTCATTGTAATGAGCCGTGACCCCATGCAAATGAAGGTCCGGCCGTACTGCGCATGCGCGCAGGAATCTGCTGCTCACTGCGCATGTGCAGAACTTTGCTTGGCGCAATCAGTGAGATAGGTAAAAGGCCAAGTGTACTTAGTTTGAGGATCGCACTGTGCTTAACTAGCTCCAGTCAAACACACTTCATTTGCAAAAGTATTTCCCTGTGTTCCCTTCCATGAGCAATTTGCTTCTGCTCTTAGTTTGTCAGTGTTTGTTGGTAATTTGTGTGTGATAGAGAAGTGTTGGAGGAGTAGTAGATAGTAGTTGTTGTTTGTTTGTGATAAGTGTAATTTTTGTTTGATTGTTTCTGCTAATTTTTTTGGTTTTTTTTTTTCTGCTTGGATTTTGTGTTTGGTTTTTGTGTGTTTGTATTTGACTTTGTAGTAGCTGTCTGCTTCTGTGTGTATTTTTGTGTGTTTGTTTGGTGTGTATTTTTGTGTGTTTGTCCTGTGAGTTTTCTTGTTGCTGTGTGGTGTTTGTGATGGCTCCCAAACGCAGGAAGCTGAATTTTTCCCATGTTGAAAAGCAAATCCTTGCCAGGTATATCATCCAATATGGAAGATATTTACATGGGCCTGATAGCCGGAACACCTCCCCGGCCCAAAGGAAGAGGATATATGCAAAAATAACAGATCACATAAATGCGGCGGGGGGAGGGGAGACGAGGACCCCCGCTGGCATTAAGAAAAAGATCAATGATCTGAGGAGCGTGGTCCGCAATAAGGTGGCCAAGCTCACTGCGCATAGGAGGGGCACTGGAGGAGGGGGACCATGCCCCATCCGGCTGACTGAGGAGGAATGGGCAGTGGCCCGGTGTTTCGAGCCAGAGCAGGTGGTGGGCCTGCCTGGTTATCAGTCTGATGTTCCTGTGAGGCCAGGTAAGCTTTTTGTTTTTCTATTTGGTGATTAGCATGTGTGGGTGGGGGAAGGGAACATGTGCCAAGTGTGTGGATCCTCAAACCTGTGATTGTTTGGTGTCTTCCACAGATGACCAGGAGATTGCTGGGCCATCAGGCCAGGCTGCTGCAGCACCCCAAAGACAGGAGGCTGCTGAGGAGTCCCCAGGGGAGGGGAGTGGCCAAACCTCCCCTCATGAGGAGGCTGAGGGGGAGGAGGATGAGGGGGAGGAGGATGAGGGGGAGGAGGAAGAAGATCTCCAGATTGGCCGGGAAATCATTATTGCCACAGATCTGATGACATTTGACGATACCCTTGAGGCTAGCCTTGAGGCTCCCCTTGAGGCTACCCCAGAGGCTCCCCTTGAGGCTACCCCAGAGGCTCCCCTTGAGGCTACCCCAGAGGCTCCCCTTGAGGCTACCCCAGAGGATCCCCCAGAGGCTACCCCAGAGGCTGGCACCAGTCAGGCCACCATCAGGGGTAGCCCCTCCCACTCCTCCCACAACATGCCGCAACCCACAAGGGTCACTCTATCCCCTCCTACCTGGCCACAAGCCTCAGGGGCAGGCAGGATGGCGACCCAGGAGACCAGGGGGGGGTCTGAGCATCTGCCGGCCAGTCTGCTGAGGGACAATGCCCAGCAGACCCGCAGTCTGTGTGACATAAAAAAAACTATGGCCAAGATGGAGCACAGCCTGGATGTAATGAGGGAGTCACTCAGTGATGTGGCCACCAATTCATTGGGTGTCATCACCTGTTTGTGGTCCCTGCATACCGCCACAACAGGCGTGGGCCAGGAGGTGACTGCCCTCACCCGGGCTGTGCAGGACAACACCCGGGCTGTGCAGGACAACACACGGGCTGTGCAGGACAACACACGGGCTGGCCAGGCCAATACGGCTGCCATCACTGACTGCCTGAACAGGATAGCAGTGGCCTTGGAGGGCAGGCCAGCCGGAGGTCAGACACCAGGGGAGGCTCCTCCCTCCCCTGCTCCCCCCACCATGAAGATACCCCCTCCCCTGCTCCCCCCCAATGAAGATACTCCCTCCCCTGCTCCCCCCCACGTGAAGATCCTCCAGGTGCCCGTGGCCGTGCCCGTGGCCGTGCCCGTGCCCCTGCCCGTGGGCAGCCCAGACGGAGCACTCGCCGTCGGACTTAAATACCAGGGGTACTTTTTTTTTTTTTTTTTTTGGTTTAATAAATTTGTTTATTATACTGTACTTATGATTTGGTTTATGTGTGTGAATGATGTGTGAATGTGGGGGGGTGGCATTCCTGACAAAATAAGGGTGTCACCCTCAGTTTTGGTGGAGAAGGGATCCCCAGGACCAGGGAGAAGTCATCCTAGGTTCCTGAATGGTGTATGAATGCACAGTGACATAATTGGAGCCGTGGCGGGGCGTTACTGCTCCCAAGTACCAAAGGGGGGGGTACTTGGATCTAATCCAATTCGATGTGCATGTGATGTGTCTGTGCTAGGGACCACAGTGATGTGCATTCATGCATTCTCATTGTGACATAAATCATGTGCGTTTCCAGAGACAAAAACATTCTCAATGTGTCATTAAACATGTGCGTTTACTGTGCAAAGCAACATTCTCATTGTCACATAATTCATGTGCGTTTGCAGTGAAAACAAATAATATCATTGTCACATAATTCATGTGCGTTTGCAGTGAAAACAAATAATATCATTGTGACATGATTTCTGGCCATTTACTGAGAAAAGATGCCTTCTGCGAGGCGTCTCCTGGCTACTGTGCCCTCAGTAGACCGGGTAGAGTGGGCTAGGGGGGGATTGCCTGGGTGGGGGGTCAGGTCAGCACGTAAGTTAATCTCCAGTCCCCTTCTCATTGCAAAGTTGTGAAGAATGCAACAAGCCCCTATTATTTGGCACACAAAGTCTGGGGAATACAACAGTGTACCCCCAGTCTTGTCCAGGCATCTGAAGCGGGACTTCAGCAGCCCAAATGTACGCTCCACTACTGTCCGGGTGCGAATATGAGCCTCGTTGTAGCGTTGCTCTCCTGGGGTTTGGGGGTTCCTGAATGGGGTCATCATGTGAGGTCCCAGGGCATATCCAGAGTCACCTGGAAGGGAAAAGACAGGAGGATATTAGTCATGCATGTGCCCCATGTGATGTCTGCATCATGGGGGGGGACAGTCATACCTGACACACATGTCACTCACCAACCAGCCAGCTGTCTCCATACACGTTCTGCTCCAATTCACGTGATATGTTGGTCTGCCTAAAGATGTAGCTGTCATGGCACGAACCTGGAAATTTGGCACAGACATGCCAGATGAGGCCATGGGCATCTACGATTACCTGCACATTGATGGAATGCCAGTTCTTGCGATTCCTGAACAGGTGCTCTGTATCATGGGGGGCTGTAGTGCCACATGGGTACAGTCAATGGCCCCGATGGTCTGTGGGAATCGGGCAATCTGATAGAAGTCGGCCATGCTCTTCATTCGCTGGTCCTCCTGGGTGGGCTTTTCAAATTGACTGCCCATGCGTCTCAGTATTGCAGGGACAACCTGGTGCACACACCTGCTCATCGAGGACTGTACCATCCCAGCCAGACCTCCACATGTTCTCTGAAAAGACCCAGTGGCCAGAAAATGCAGGGTGGCCATAACTTTAATGTGAGCTGGCAGGGCATGGGATCGTTGGGTTGGGGTGTTCAGATCATCCTGCAGGATCCTGGTTAAGTCCAGGATGGCTTCCTGGTTAAATCTGAAGTTGCCAATGACCTCAGACGCAGTCATGCCAAAGAGATCTTGGCGTGGGCGGTATACCCTCTCCTGTGCCCTCCTCCTCCTCCTCTGTGCCCTCCTCCTTCTCTGCGCCTGTAAAGTTGCGAGTGCCGTTATAATCATTGATGGCCCGGGCATTTTGGCAGTCACAATGAAGTCAAGCAAAGAAGTGTTGGCAGCTCTTCCTAAATGGTGTTGCTTCAGCAGACCTTTACAGGGCTGGTGTAAAATTAGGGCTGCTTTTATAAAGTCTAATTTTGCTCCAGAAAACTAACAGGTGCGTACAGGGCGTTATCTACGGCGCACAGGGCGTAATCTACGGCGCACACACTTAATTTTGAGGATCGCCCTATCTCCCTCATTTGCATCTTTGCCTATCAAATAAAGCGGCGTGACTAGCGTAATTTGCGTCAGAGGATGCGCCGGAGTAATTATTTTAAGTAGGACGGAAAAACCGGATTTTTCGTTTTGAGGATCGGGCGCAAAGATACGCGCGGAGTAAAATTAGAAATCTCGAGTTAAGTCGGCGCAGCTGCTTTGTGGATTTGCCCCATAGATACCATATAAAGTAGTGAAGATGAGATCAGAGAAAATGGTAGAACAGAAAAAAACAAAAAACAAAAATAAATATAAATAAGAAATAGGCCAAATGTGGGAAAAAAATTAAATAAAATGGAATAAGAGTGAAGTAGTGTGCAGGAAAAGTAAAATAAAATAAAATAAAATAAAATAAAAAGTGAAAATAATAATGAATAGAGAGTGAGAAAAAAATAATAATATATAAAAATAAAAATAAAATAAAATTATATATATATATATAAATATATATATACATATAAGTAAAAATAAATATAAGAATAAAAATAAAAAAGGAGCAAAGTAGAGAATCATATGAACAAGTGAACTGAATGCCACTAATACATGCATCCTGTGGTGATATTATAGAGATAATTCAACCATAATAATCACCTTGGGTTAACCGAAAGGGTCAAAAATAGAAATCCAGGGATTGGGAATTATACACCACAGGGAGAGTTGTAACTCTAACATAGACTGTAATCATAAAAAGAGTGAAAAATAGAGCTATTAAACAACCTGTAAAAACCAGCATTTAATATAGAAATAAAGAGTTAACCAAAAAATCATCATCGAGGTTACCTATTTCTATAAGGTCCTAGGCAAACTGGGACAGCAGATGGCAGCAAAGCAGCAGTATAAGGGAGCTTTCACAAGGGGGCCCTTACTTAACAGCATTTGCAGAGGGCATTAGTAAAGGCCTGTCAAAATGAAGCAGTGTGTTCATTAAATAAGTTATTCTTCAGTAGAATGAAGTTGAAGGAGCATTTGGGAGGAAAATGTGGCTTACCATACAGCTGATTGCAGCAATGCGTCTGTGTCCCAGGGTGTACACACGGTAACACAGCGCCATTGCATGAGCATCAGGTTTATATAGCCTGTGGGGTCACATGGGCGTATGGCGTCATGACGTCATAGGCGCTCGCCGCTTCAATAGCGCGGCGCATAAACAAAGATCCCAGTAAGGCAGTGCATTAAAGCGTACCGCCCATCACGGCCTGCGCAGTCTAGAACGTAAAACAACAGGAACCGCACGTATCCGGCTCATGACACAGACTGCACATAAGTAGCCATTATAACTCAGCTGCCTGCTGGACATAGGACACATAGCGATGGATTGGTATAAATGCCTCCCACAGCTTAACTATAACAGTCCATATTAATACCAGGGCTGCCATCTAGCGGTTATATAAGGGAATGCATTCATATACTGGATGGAAAGACCTTGTTGGTTAATCAATATGTATGGTAAAAATCAGTATGTTTTGTCACTGATGTGAATGGATAGAGGGTTCACATGATAATACAAAAAAAGAAAAAGGAAAAAAATAAAAAGAAAAGAAAGGAAAAATATATCCACACAGAGAAAGCAGCAGATACCAATTACTGATATTATTACCGAATACTACTAACATCAGAGTATCATTCAAGATAGCCTTTTGAAGTAGTGGTATTGTTGTAAGGGAAAAAAATATAAATAAATTAACCCTCGCATGAAAAAAACATACTGATCATAAAGGCACCCAGTGCATCCGCGGAGGAGCACCTAAATAAAAACACACAAAGAAACACAATTTCATTAAAAAAAGGGAGAGTGTACATAGCATATATACAAAGGTGCGTGTCTACAGATAAGTAGCTACAAAGTACTTCCTATGTGGGCATGGGAGGTTCCATCCCATTGTATCAGTTTAATATATCTCTATATATATTTGGTTATTGGTAACATATGAAAAAAGAAAAAAAGAAAGATAGCATAATAATTATAGCAATAACATAAAACAATTTGCTAACCTATAGACACCCTCGAGTCACTATTTGAGTCAGCATTGATGACAACATTGACCGACAACCTGTAACAATCCTTTCCTTTCTCTGGGATTGGTGAAAGGGAAAAAAATGTGTAAATGATTTAAACATATATATCTAAAGCACTGATTAACTCATCCTTGAACCAAAGAACTTTTCCTCCCAAAAAGCGGGGGCAAGGTCAAAACCTTCAAATGTTCAAGAAGGGTTTGAAACTCAATGAATCATTCAGTCCAGGCCAAACATTTGCCTTAAGGCGATAGATCCACTGAGTCTCGCGCTGTAGGACCTTCTGGTCGAAATTACCACCTCTGGGGTCCTCGGTAATATAGTCCACCACTGCGAACTGAACTGATGGAATTACATATTTGTGTGAAAAGGCAACATGGTGTCCCATGGTCTTGTTTAGCAGACCATTGGAAATGTAATACATATGGTCTTTTACCCGTTTCCATAGTGGGCGGATGGTTTTGCCCACATAGAAACAGCCGCATGAGCAAAAGATGAAGTATACCACCCCATGTGTTTGACACGTAACGTGTTTGTACAGTCTATGTGTTTCACCATTGGGGAGATGGATGACGTGGCCTTCCCTCATAAGATGGCAAAAATTACATAGACCGCATCTAAAAAGGCCTGGTGCCTCTGGAGTGCCTGTTGAGGGTTTATAGTAGTTGCTCTTCACTAAGCGGTCCCTGATTGATGTAGAACGTCTAAAGGTGATACTAGGATTTTTGCCCACATATTTTGATAACGTTAAATCCGTGGTAATTAGGTGCCAATGTTTTTGTATAAGCTGACGAATTTGAGTATGTTGGTCCGAGAATGTTGTGATAAATCGCGTCACAGCACTATTGGACACTTTCTTATTACTTTTAAGAAGTGTGCTCGCTCTCTCTCGTCCAGCAGCCCGGTTGTACGCCCTTTTGAGGCAAGATTTACTGTATCCTCTCGTAGTGAGTCTAGTGTATAATTTATCCGATTCAATTTTGAATCTATTGTCGTCTGAACAGTTGCGTCGCAAGCGAAGGTACTGGCTATAGGGTATAGACCATAGTAGTGGAGCAGGATGGGCACTTGCTGCATGCAGGAGGGTATTACCCGCTGTGGGTTTACGATAGAGGGATGTTTGTATGCCATTGGATTCATCGACATAAATCAAGATGTCCAGGAACGCAATAGTAGAGTTACTATAGTTCATCGTAAATTTTAGATTAAACTCATTGCAGTTCAAAAATTTCATAAATGCATGCAAGTCCTCTACTGCCTTACATCTTTCGTTGCGAGGAGTGGTCTTGCTCCCATCGGCCTCCCTGTTGGATCAGATCTACAGCCTTATCTCCCTCGGCAGGTGAATAACATTTATGTTTACTCCCAGCGTGGATGCCGTCTCCCCGCTTTTCATCTCCCTGCTTAGAGGCATACAAACGGCTGTACCACCTCCACATACTACAGAGTGTACTTTGGTTGGAAGCTTTTTACTACATTCTTCCAGTAGTGATTTCAGGTTGCTATCCCACTATCACCATACGGCTTCTGTTCAAGTGTTTGGGGACTTTACAATTAGATTCGCTTGTTTAACTTTCTGCCATTTTTGCAGTTTTTTATAATTTTTTCAGTTCATGTATATACTTTGCATTACTTCAAGACTATAAAGTGATTCTTACTCCACCCCTGAGCGCTGTATTTTTTGTTTCAGTTTGTTGCCCAGGTTCTCAGGTGATTGACAGCTGCACGGGAAGGTTTTTGTATCTTTTCTACTACACAGAACACTGTGTTTTATTGTCCTTATGGTGTAGCGCTAGTAGTGGGAATTTTTTTCTTGTATTATTTTGTTCCTGTATGGTTTCCCACATAGCAGCTCACATTCCAATGGCGATCATTATGATTATGCATGAACAGTATTATTTTTAGATACATGTTGGACTTATCAGTGTTATACATCTGCACCGGTTGTTCCTTCTTTACATAATTTTACATGTTGCTTTAGGTTATTTTGGTTACACCCAAGTGTGTTTTTTTGTGTATGTTTGTACGAATACGTGTATTTGTGCATGTGAGTGTGTGTGTATGTTTTTTAGTGTTTTTTAGTGTTTCAATGGCCGCTGACAGATCGAGTAGACTATTATCCATCTTTGAAAAGATAGATTTTTATGGGATTTCTAATACCGATCCCGTGAACTCTGTTCCAAATGCTTCTGCGCTTCCGCCTCATTCAGAGGCATATGAAATTCAGATGAGAAAAGCTTTTTTAAAACTACAAGACGCTAAACAGTATGAGAATGCTCAGTGGTGGGACCTTGCGTTCCTACAAAAATATTTGGATTTAGGTATTACACCTCGGGGGCTTCGCATCAAGAAACAATGTAGTTTCCTTGATGAGGATCTTGCAAAAGAATGGCGGTTTATATCCGAGTTCTGTACCACCAAGTGGATCAAAATATTAGTCCAGCAGCGTGAAAGGAAACTTAAAATTGCAGAGTCACAGGTTGCGGAGAAGGGCCAGGCTGCTGAAGCTTTCAGCTCCTCTTGTCTCTTCGATAAATGGCTTTCCATACAGAATTCCAATGTGATAAAGGATGAAGATGAGATTATTAAGAAAAAGACACATAAACTTGAGAGAGATGTTGCTGATTATAAGAGCGGTAATGTCTTTGAATGGAAACGTCCAGTCCTAGAAGTCAGACAGCCCAATACTCAACAGAGCCAGGGAACCAATTCCTATTCGACCCGCTCCAATTTTAATACTGTAGATAAAGGACCACGTCAGAACAAAAATAGAAACAAAAATAGAGGTAATAGAAGGACTAACAATGGTGGTGAACATTCTAACAATATTAGAAATAAACAAGACAGACTTCAAACGTCACTCTGTCCTCATGGTTATGTTTCTGAACCCAAGCCACCAATACCAGAGGGGCCAATTAACCAGCTCTCCAATGTACCTATTCTAGTACCCAATCCCCCTCCCATCCTGGTAGATCTCAACCCCAGTCCAATTGTAGTGGACCCTAATATTGATCGTGAGTGCAACACGTCATTTTCACAATTACCCATATGCTTCTCAGTCAGCACCAGTAATAAATACAGCCCTCTATCTAAAGATTTAGAAGTTTACATGAAGGAAGGGGCTCGCCTAAGAGTCAATGGGCCTCCAACTTCTATGTGCAACACTAATATAGGCAATATCGATGAAGGTTTTTTAGATTTACCCCCAAAGGGAACCTCACTACAAAAAGAAAAAAGAAAACTCGAAGAGGTAGAAGAGGAGGATCCCGATCCAAGACTGAACAAAAAAGAAAAGACAGACAGGGACTAAAAGATAGTACCATCAAAATATTTAATCTTTCTAGTCATACTCTTACCCCAGTTGAGCTTACCCTTTTACGTAAAGGGTTAAGTTTTAGTCTTTCCACTGGACCCAATAAATTTGGACTTTTTAAGGATCTAAATAAATTTGTTCGACTTCTCACCCTCAAAAGATTTTTTGCTAAACGTGATGCTTCCAGTACTGATAATGTTCAGGATTCTGACAGTGTTGCAACTGTTACTCTTGAGGACCCAGCTATTGATCAAGATCCAGATGGTTTATTACAAATCCTTGAAGAACTATGGTCTGAGGGCAATATAGAGAGTCAAACTTTTTGTCCGTTTATGGAACCAGACATAGTGCATACAAATTTTAAGCCTCAGTCCGTTTTTAATCCTACCCGTTCTAAAGGGCCCTATATTGAGACCTTCTATCAAGCTGTATATAAGGATTTTTCCAGTTTATGTGATAATCCTTCTAAGTCAGGGACCCTTAATCTAAATTCTGTAGAACGTCAGGCACTTAAAGATCTCACGGCAAATAAAAATATTATAGTCAAACAAGCCGATAAAGGCGGGAGCCTAGTCGTGCAGGATAAGGTTGAATACCTCCGAGAAGCATATCGTTTGCTGTCGGATGGTGAGACTTACCAAAAACTCAATACAGACCCTTTTCCCGCCTATCAAATAGAACTTACCACTCTTGTCGAGACGGCTTTTAGTAAAGGCGTTATCAACAAGAGAGAGAAGTCCTTTTTATTGCCCAAAATTTCCAGTACCCCACATTTTTACCACCTCCCGAAAGTACACAAATCTCTAGTGGACCCACCTGGTCGCCCGATTGTTGCTAGTACCAATAGCCTTACCAGTGGCCTATCTACGTATATAGATCATGCCCTACAGCCTATTGTTTGTGAATTGCCCTCATATATCAGAGATTCCAATGACATTATTAAGACCCTCGAAAACTATTCCTGGGAAGAGGGATATGCTTGGGCGTCACTAGACGTGGCCTCCTTGTACACGTCAATACCCCACAACATTGGATTAGGTGCAGTACAATACTTCCTAAGTAAGAATAATGATATTAACTCTCTACAATCGGAGTTTATCAGTAGAGGTATTGAATTCTGCCTTAAACACAATTATTTTTCTTTCTGTGACCAGTTCTTTCTACAAAGGAAAGGTACCGCAATGGGGGCCAATTTTGCACCTGTTTATGCCAATCTGACTATGGGTTATTGGGAAACTCTACAGATTTGGAATAACAATCCATTTCTGGAACACGTCGTCTTTTATGGGCGTTATATAGACGACGTAGTCCTTATTTGGAGCGGTGGTGCTGATCTTTTTTCCTTATTTGTGGACCACTGTAACAATAATGAGCTAGGCCTTTCGTTTACGCATGTCTTTGATAAGGACAATTTAATTTTTTTGGATTTGGTACTTTCACATGATCAGGAGGTTATTACCACTAGTAATCATATTAAACCTACTAGTGGTAACTCATATTTACATTTTAATAGTTGCCATCACTCGTCGTGGAAATCAAATATCCCATATGGACAATTCAATAGGCTACGGAGAAACTGCTCAAAGATACAGGACTACATGACCCAGGGCCTTACTATGAAGACGAAATTTAGAGAAAAGGGGTATCCACAAGAATTACTAGATGATGCTTTTAATTCTAACATGATTATTAACAAAAATAAGAAGGTCAGGAAGGACAAGGTTGAAAATAATATAAGGTTTATTTCTACTTTCAACACCAAACATAAAAATATAAGTAGCATTATTAATAAACATTTCAACATTCTTCAACTAGACCAATATCTGTCTTCTTCCCTTCCCCCTAAACCCCAGATTACCTTTAGAAGGGCACGGACCATTCGGAATATCATTGCACCTAGTAAAGTCTCTAAGGATAACCCCACTCGTCCATTAGATATTCGGGCCTATTTTAATAGTAAAACCGGTATCTTTAGATGTGGCAAAAGGGGATGTCTTACTTGTCAGTCTATCTCTAAAGGAGGGATCGATTTTATTAAAACCAAAGACTGTAGTTTTCCGATCAATCAATTTATTACTTGTTCAACGGAATTAGTTGTTTACGTATTGCGTTGTCCATGTAATTTGCTTTACGTAGGAAGGACTATCCGTACTTTACGGATACGAGTAGGCGAGCATAGACGCCTTATTAAAAAGGGCTGTGACAAACACAGTGTACCTAGACACTTCCTGCAGGTCCATAATAAAGACTTTAAGTGCCTGGAGGTTCTGGCGATTGAGTCCATTCCGACAGGGTCACTTACCGCAAATGAGAGATTTTCCCTCCTCTGTAAGAGGGAAACTTATTGGATCTTTCGGATGGGTTCTTTGTCACCAGGTGGCCTTAACGAGGAGCTTGATATTTTTAGCATTACGAACGAAACTTAAAATTCTGTATACAGAACCTATGGTTCTTTTTACTTAACGTTATGAGATTTTAAGATTTTTTAAAGATGAATGTTTTTATAGATGAATGTTTTTATGTTAGTATCATTTATGTTATGAGTTGAGTACATTGTGTATAGGGAGAGTGCATTTTTTTTATGTGTATGGACATTTATATATTTGTTTATTCTTTTGTATATTTTTTATTATTTATTTTTTATTTTTTATTTTTTATTTTTATTTTCAGTAATGTAATTTTATTTTATTTTACATTCTATGTATTTATTTTGTTTTATTTTTATTTTATTTTTCATGTAGTTTTTGTATATGTGCCACTATTGGGTGTTTCTAGCTTAATATCAACAAACGTAATAATTGCAAATTCAATATGTTGCTTTTTTAAAAGAATTGAATGGTGATGGTGGGGTTAATACTTCAAATCCGTCCCCCCGCCTGACATTATCTATCCAATGGGATTGTTACATTTTCCTTTATTAATCTGGTGGTGATGCCTGTCCGTGACTTTGACAAAGCGTCTGGCACGCGAAACATGTCAGTCACGGCTCACCCCCATCTCGTTGTATGCCCCCACTTGTCTACATGAAGCCAATGTGAGATACTGACAGTCTGGGAATTCCTCCAGTGACGCTAGCACGTTGATTATACTGCTCGTCCATCTCTTCCACTGATTGGCCCCTGGAGTCACATGATCCTTGAGGAACAGAGTCCGGACTTCATTACCTTCCCCTTCATGTGACGCAGCGGTGATTCCGCCCCTCCCTCCTCGCCTCTGACTGACGCGGCGGCGTCCTCGCACTGACACGGTGGTTCCCATCCAGGACCTTCCCCACTGCCTTACATCTTTCGTTGCGAGGAGTGGTCTCACTCCCATCGGCCTCCCTGTTGGATCAGATCTACAGCCTTATCTCCCTCGGCAGGTGAATAACATTTATGTTTACTCCCAGCGTGGATGCCGTCTCCCCGCTGTGTGCTTTTCATCTCCCTGCTTAGAGGCATACAAACGGCTGTACCACCTCCACATACTACAGAGTGTACTTTGGTTGGAAGCTTTTTACTACATTCTCCCAGTAGTGATTTCAGGTTGCTATCCCACCATCACCATACGGCTTCTGTTCAAGTGTTTGGGGACTTTACAATTAGATTCGCTTGTTTAACTTTCTGCCATTTTTGCAGTGTTTTATTATTTTTTCAGTTCATGTATATACTTTGCATTACTTCAAGACTATAAAGTGATTCTTACTCCACCCCTGAGCGCTGTATTTTTTGTTTCAAGTCCTCTACTGTACCCGTCCAGAACATCAGTACATCATCGATGTATCTAAACCAACTTAGAATGAACGACAAAAAATACACATTAGACTCAGATGAAAAAAGTTTTCGCTCCCACCCCCCCAGGTACAGGTTCGCATAGCTAGGGGCACACGAGGTGCCCATAGCGACCCCCTGTACCTGGAGGAGGTGGGATCCATCAAAGGAAAATACATTTTTAGTGAGGATGTGGGAGAGGGATTTTAGTACAAAGCCGTTAAGTTTATCCATTTTAGGTCCTTTTTCTGCAAGAAAACCAGAGACCATTTCTAGGCCCTTTTTATGGGGTATTGAGGAGTAGAGGGCTTCTACGTCTATTGACACCAACAGGCATCCAGTAGGTACTGAAAGTCCATCGATGGTCCTAAGCAAGTCCGGTGTATCCTGAATGTAGGAGGGTAAGGATGTTACATGAGGCCTGAGGTATTGATCAATGAACATGCTGGCTCTTTCGGTTTTAGAGCCAACCCCAGATATTATGGGGCGGCCTGGAGGTTGTAATAAGTTCTTGGGAGGCCATAGAAGGTTGGGATTCTGGGGTGGGGGACTTGGATGCCATCAAAAATGGCTTTAGTAATTGACCCATCAAAGAGTGCTAATTGGAGTAGATCATCAAATTGTTGATTAAACTTGGTGATGATTTCTTTATTGATAGGTAAATACCAAGTGCGGTTTTTCAGGATGTCCCAACACATATTCCTGTATTGTAGATCATCCATTAAAACCACATTTCCGCCTTTGTCAGACGGTTTAACAATTATTTCGGAATTTCTACTTAGTGTATCTAGAGCTTGCTCATGTTTAGCAACAAATTTAGAATTTGTGCATTTGACCAAGGAAAGTGATTCCACCTCTTTTATTGTCTGGATGAGGAACGCCCAAATATTAGAGTTTGTATGGAGTGAGGGGAAGTTGAGAGATTTCTTCTTTACTGCTTTCTCCAATGTTTCTAGGTCCTGTTTATACATAGAAAGCTGCACTCTCTCTCCCCTCACTTCATATGTCTCAGGCAAAGTCTCCTGTTCTGGAGAGGCATCGTTCTCATCCTGTAGGGAGATAAGGGTCTTAAGAGCTCGAAAGTCGGCAACTGTGAAGTTTTTCCAAATCTCCTGGTTGACGACTTCGGCCAGTTTTTCTTTTCTTTCCCTGTCATACATGAATTTCAGTGTAAGTTTTCGTGCAAACAAATATAGATCCTTAATGAGGTTAAATTTATTTGTTACGCGATTAGGACAAAAATTTAGACCTAAGCCGAGGAGTTCCTCCTCGGGTTGGTCCAAAGCAAATTTAGATAGATTAATTACTTCAAGTTTAGGTGCATCGTTGGTTACTACCGGGGGTCTGGAGAGGGTAAGGAAGGGTGGTCTCTGGATATTCAGGTCGGGAATAGACTCGTGTATATTTTGGATATTCTTGGTTTTCGGTCCAAAGTAATGATTTATCTGTCATTTTTTAGTAGTGTCCTTTGACACTGCACCTGACAGATTGATATTGTGTGATCTAGCTAATGTTTGTGCCGAATCTAAGATATTTTGACGTAGGGTCGGGTCCATTCTAGGAATAAGAGAAGAGGAACAGGCAGAAATCTCAGATGAGACACCCGGTGAGGAGGTAGGAAACATAGGCGTCAATTTGGTTGTAGGTGGTAATTGACTAGATACAGTAGCTTCTAGTGAATTACTTACAGTTTGTACATCGTCAGTGTCCGTAATTCGTTTTTTCATATGTGCGCTGTTTAAGTACCCACCACCTTGTTGTGTTCTCTTTCTGTTACTGCGTCCTTGTCGTTGGCCCTTCTCGCCAGTCCTCTAATTCTGCGAAACATGAGAATTAGTGGAGGAATCAGAGTCAGTTTTGTCTTTGTTATTTACTGTTCTTCTTTTTTCTCTAAATTTTATATTCATTTTTTTTTCCCACATTTGGCCTATTTCTTATTTATATTTATTTTTGTTTTTTGTTTTTTTCTGTTCTACCATTTTCTCTGATCTCATCTTCACTACTTTATATGGTATCTATATCCGCACCTTGATAGCAGCTATTATAAGAATTTCATATTGAATCATTATTATTATATATATATCCTTTTAATAATATTTTTGTCAATTAGATTCTCGACATGTGAAAACCTTTACTGAAGCTTGTTTCTTGACTTGTTTGTCTCCACCTGTGTCTTATATGCCCCATGGATGCATCCGCCAGAGGACCATCAGTCATGTAAATACACACTGAGATACCTCATTTATTTTAAACTTGTATTTTGATTATTATTTTTGTATTATTAATTTGTTACACTGTATCATTGCAGATAAGTCTCTATCTCTCTGCTAAATTTGTATTCCTCATCTTCGCCCTGAAGAAGCCCCACGGCGAAACGTGCGTTGGCGACTTCTGAGGAATGTACAGTGGTCAATTGCTGTTAATCAACATTAATTTTTGTATTTATTTTTACTTTTTGTATACCTTGTTCAATTAATTTATATGCCATTAAACTATATATTTTTTTACAAAAACATACTTTTCTCGGCCTGAAAGTCTGACCATCAATGTCCACTTGCTTGATATTGTTTCTTCCCTAATTCAGAAGAGATGGGTCTTAAGCTTCTTCCTGAAGGCCAGATGTTTTTCTTCCAAGCGGATGTCCGCTGGTAGAGCGTTCCATAGCCGGGGTCCTTGGACTGAGTGGTGCCAGAGAGGAAGGTGGGTAAAGTACTTGAAAGGTACTATGTGGGGCTATAAGGATTCCAACACCCCTTCCTTTGCGTCCACTGGGTCTGGGGGAGTGAGACCAAAGAAGACCACCGTGGGATAGAGCAGCAGAAGACGCAGTGTCGGATTCATGAAGCCAGGTTTCGGTAATGGCGAGTAGATTAAATGAGTTAGCGATAAAGAGATCGTAGAGGGAGGTGAGTTTGTTACAAACAGAGCAAGCATTCCAAACGGTGCAAGAGAAAGGGAGTCTGGTCTTGGGAAGAAGCGGAATGGGAACTAGATTGTGTGCATTGTGGCTGCAGCTAGAGGGTGTAGGGTAATGGGTGTGTTGAGCACAGTTTGATGAAGGAGGCCCAGGGTTTGGGGATACATCACCAGAGGATAGGAGAAGCAGAAGGGTGGGGGAGGTAATGTGGGAATGTGATTTATATGAAGGGACAAGCCCCAGTGGTTTGGAGTATTGGGCATGTGAATTTAGAATTAGCATGAGTTGGTGAGTTGCAGTAATAAGGAGAGGACAGAAGTGAGGGTGATATATATAAGGTGAGGGGTGGAGAAAAGGTGTGCAGGAGAATTAGTTTAAGGATATTCACTGTCTGGACCTTCGCTCACTGTTTGTTTCTACAATTACACCCCTAGACAACGCCAGGGTAACTTAATAGGCCGATCCCCAAATTCAACCAGCGGCTCCTTTGGGGGTAGCGCTACAAATATAAAGCAAAAAGAAGACCTGTGACTCTTGTTTTCACCACATGGAGAGGTCATAGAAGTTCTTATCGTTGGAAATTATTCTTGAATTGCGAGGATCAGGTGTTAAGCCTCGTACACACGCACGGTTTTCTCAGCAAGAACCAGCAAGAAAACTGCTGGCAGAGTTTTCTTGACGAGTACACCGTGCATGTGTACGAGGCTTTGAGGTTTCCCGTCGAGAAAACTGCCCAGAATCTAGACGAGAAAAATTGAGAACCTGCTCTCTATTTTCTCGTCGTGATTCTCAGCAGTGTTTTCCTGCCGGAAAACCTGAGAGTGTGTATACTTACCTGCCTCAATGGAAACCCGCGCAAGCTCGAAATGACTTTGACGCATGCCCGGTAGCTTCCAAGGCATAGGTAGGGTGAAGCAAGATGGCGGCGACGGCATCGAATGTGATGAGCGCAATCTCGTCGTAGTCGATGACGTCACCGCGTTTGCACGATTTAAAGGGTTAAACTCATTTAAAGGGTTTGTAAAGGATTTTTTTTTATCTTAATAGCTTCCTTTACCTTAATGCAGTGCTGTTTTCATGTCCTCATTGTTCGTTTTTGCTCTTTGCTGTAATTCTCCACATTTCCTGGTTGTCTGTTTCCTGATGACCACAGTGCTGGGAGCTTTCTCTCTGTGGTCACTAATCAAGGAGGTGTGATTACTGTGTGTCTAAAACCCCTCAGCACCAATCAGTTTTGTTTTCCAAACCATCACTGCCCTGTATTGGCTCTGTGGCTCTGTACATCACAGAAGCAGGAAACAACATGCAAAAACAAAACTAGAAACTGCAGGTACATTATATGATTAATTTTTATCTATTTTTAATCATTTTTAAAAGGAATCAGTTAAATATTCTGGGGTAGATTCAGGTAGGAGATACGACGGCGTATCTCCAGATACGCCGGCGTATCTCTGAGTGTGCGGCGTCGTATCTATGCTCCTGATTCATAGAATCAGTTATGCATAGATTTGACTAAGATCCGACCGGCGTAAGTTTCTTACGCCGTCGTACCTTAGTTACAATTTTAGGCTGGCCGCTAGGTGCCGCTTCCGTATATTTACACATCGAATATGCTAATTAGCTAGATACGCCGATTCAGAAACGTACGTTTGCCCGGCGCATTTTTTTACGTCGTTTACGTTAGGCTTTTTCCGGCGTATAGTTACCCCTGCTATATGAGGCGTATCCTATGTTAAGTATGGACGTCGTTCCCGCGTAGAATTTTGAAAATTTGACGTTGTTTGCGTAAGTCGTCCGTGAATGGGGATGTGCGTAATTTACGTTCATGTCGAAAGCATTGGCTTTTTGAGGGTTAATTTGGAGCATGCGCACTGGGTTACTTTCACGGACGGCGCTTGCGCCGTTTGTCAAAAACGTCATTTACGTGGGGTCATGTTTTATTCACTTAAAACACGCCCACCTCTTCACAATTTGAATTAGGCGCGGTTACGCCGGCAGATTTACGCTACGCCGCCGTAACTTAGGGCGCAGGTTCTTGGTGAATACAGAACCTGCCTCACTAAGTTACGGCGGCGGCGCATATCGGAGATATGCTACGCCCGCACAAATTTAAGCCATTCTACCTAAATTTACCCCTACGTCTCTATACCCTGTAAACACTAAGAATGGCGGTTCTTTTGAATCCTACATCTGTACACTCGGCCGGCAAGAATATCTTGCCAGGAATCTCGTCAGGAAAAACAATGTTTTTTTCCTGACGAGACTCCCAGCTGTGTGTACAGGGCTTTACAGTGTTTTATTTTTTTATGGCAACTCTTGTACAGGTCACTAATGTTACTATATCCAAAAATGAGGGACAAATAAATGTCCACAGAAAGCAATTAAGGGGTGGGTCACCAATGGTATAATTGTACAAAAATATCTTCTTGCTAAAGGGGAGGTATCCCGCCCTTGGGGTGTATTGGTCATTGTTCAAATCAGTTTTATACTACTCCTGCAGGGTGTAATCTAAGGTTCTATGGCCCGGATTCACAAAGCACTTGCGCCAACGTATCTCCAGATACGCCGTGTAAGTGCAAATATGCGCCGTCGTATCTATGCGCCGGACTCACAAACTAAGATACGCCTAAAAATAGGCTTCATCCCACCGACGTAACTTGCCTACGCCGGCGTAGAGTGGGTGCATATTTACGCTGGACGCATGTGGCGCTCCCATTGATTTTCTATTCAAATATGCAAATGAGGGAGATACGACGATTCACGAACGTACGTGCGCCCGATGCAGTGCGCGTAAAGTTCTACGTCCGGCGTTAAGTTATGCCCCATAAAGGAGGTGTAACTCAGCAGCATCCATGCAAAGGGCTGCACCAGGGAACACAAGCCGACGTATTTTACGTTGTACGTGAATATTGCTGGGCGTAGGTTACGTTCACGCCGTAGGCAGTGATCCGACGTATCTTAGGGAGTTGTTCCGACGTGATTCTGAGCATGCGCACTGGGATGCGTCCACGGGATGGCGCATGCGCCGTTCATTATACGTATCTGTCTGGCGCTCGGCCCATCATTTGCATGGGGTCACGCCTCATTTGCATGGCTCACGCCCACTTCCACCTACGCCTAGGGAACCCAGCGCAGTTTTGGGAGGAAGTGCTTTGTGAATTCTGTGCTTGCCTCTCTGCGTTGCGTCGGCGTAGTGTACAGGAGATACGCTACGGCAGCATTAAATGTGCGCCACTGTCTGTGAATACGGGCCTTTATATTTATATTTCCATTATTAATGTTACTATCTGTGTGTGTGTTCCAGGACGTAGAAAATCATACAAATGTGACATTTCCTGAGGGACACAATAGGACACCACTCTTCCCAACAATGGAGGTTGGCTTCCATAAACATGGTCATTGTGATGGAAACAGTATCAGCAGTCACACCTCAGCCAGGCATTCTACATCCTCTTTAGCATATCAATTCAATATCAATGAGATGATAAGTTATGTTCTGGGTGTGAACATTTTCTTTATAGTCTACAGATAGACATTGTCCAGGAAAACCAAGGTGTACTTTTAATAAATAACACAATCTCAGTTGTATAATTACATTTACCTAAATTGTTAAATAGTTGCTAATTTATATTTTTCACCACCTTTCAGATATTCAGGAGCTTCTTTTCAAAAGGCCAACCCCATGCAGTAGGCATCCCTGATGAACAACAGGTGACATAAAGGGAAGTAACATAGAAAGTGTATTGATTTTATACAGTCTGTTCAGGTAGGGCTATAAGGAGATGAGGTGAAGTGAAACAATAAGCAAGAAGATGGAAACAAATTCTCCATGTAGAATGAGCAATTGTGACTCCTTTCTTGTACAATAAGCATTTTTTTTTATTAAAGCAAAACTGCACAAAATGAAATACTGTAAAACAAGGCCGGCCAATAAATAAATCTGAGGACTCTGAACCCAGAAGTAAACATTACATCAACAAAGCCTATTGGACACACCCAGGCTTGGAATTGTAAACAAGGTAAAAGACACCAAAACAATTAATAAACAAATAAAAAACATCTTAGTTATAACCTAATAAACATAGTATTGGTAACCAAGGCTTAAGATGACTTCTTTTCTCGTAGCTCTGGAGAGTGTGAAGTAGACATCTGAGGACTTTCCTCATTGCATGGAACTCAGAAGAGAGATATTCAGAAGTAAAAAGTGCATATTATAAAGGCGTTGCTGACGACCCAACAGTATCCCTGGAGTCTTTAGTATTCTTTATCGGCTTCCCATGTATGTAAGTAATTTCCAGCACTTAATCATATTATACAGAGATTGCATGCCAATTAGCAAATATCCCACACCTTGGAGAACTTGTGTGGGCAACCCCTAGATTCGTAAGTAAATGTATACAATGGACCATTTTGTTAACAATAGACTTCCAATAATCTAAAGTAGGTGCCTGGGGAGATTTCCTATAATACTAAGGTTAAGGCTTTCTTTATACCATGACACAATCTAGTTTTGTGTTATTGTTTTTAAAAAAAAAATATGGCAACTCTTGTACAGGTTACCAATGTTACCACCTATGTGTGTTCCAATACTGAGACAATGATGCAAATTTGGTATTCCCTGAGAGCCACAATAGGACACCACTCTTCCCAACAATGGAGGTTGGCTTCCATAAACATGGTCATTGTGATGGAAACAGTATCAGCAGTCACACCTCAGCCCGGTATTCTACCTCCTGTTTAGCATATCAATTCAATATCAATGAGATGATAAATTATGTCCTGGGTGTGAACATTTTCTCTATATTCTATAGATAGACTTTTAATAAATAACACAATCTCAGTTGTATAATTACATTTACCTAAATTGTTAATTAGTTGCTAATTAATATTGTTTTACCACATTTCAGATATTCAGGAGCTTCTTTTCAAAAGGCCAACCCCATGCACTAGGCACCCCTGATGAACAACAGGTGACATAAAAGGAAGTAACATAGAAAGTGTATTGATTTTATACAGTCTGTTCAGACGGGTGGAACTATAATGAGATGAGGTGAAGTAAAACAAAAATAAAAAAAGATGGAACGAAATTCTCCATGCAGAATGAGCAATTGTGACTCCCTTCTTTTACACCTAAGCATTTTTTTTTACTTAAAGCATAACTAATCAAATGTATATACTGTAAAACCTGGCCGGCCAATAAATAAAGCTGAGGACACCGAAATCAGAAGACCGTGAGAAGGTAGCAATGGGGCAACTAGAGGAAACAAAGACATTATGTGAGGTAAGTATGCCATAACATGCAAAAATGAGGAGTGTACTTGTATATTATGGCAAGAGCCCTGTCGACACTTATGTTTCATTTCACTATAAACGGATTATATATATATATATATGCCCTGGAGGACTGCCTAAACATCCCTTTCTCGATTTTTTAAAAAAAAATAAAAAGATCCTCGGTGTCAGTTACAACTCACAGTATCAATGAGACAGAATTTGCTTCTTGGTCAAGCAACCCTTGGCAATAATGGAACCCTAGCTGAGAGAAGCTCATCTTCATCTAGATCAATTCTGTTCTTATTGGAACTAAGTGTTCAGCAGTTAAGGAATGATTTGTGTTGGCCAATGGGGACAATATGGTTTTCCATTTGGAATACTAAGGTTAAGGCTTACTTTTATGCCATGGCAACCCCAAGGGTTGTGTTATGGATTATAAAATTAATGCCAACCCAGTTTTATTGTACAGTATTCAGAAGCTTCGGCTTTGAAAGGTATTAACATTTGAAGGCACAATCTACAGATTTGGCATCCTTATCTCAATACTTGGTTTGTCGTTTTCCCAGAACATCATGTCAGTATGATATTTTCCATTATATGATATACACATGGATTGTTCTAGGTCAAAGACTCACCAAGTAGTGAAGAAATGATCAGGATGTTTGGAGATGAATCTCTAGAAATAATCCCAGACATGGCAGCTCCAATATTCCTATCCTGACAGGTCCTTTAATCCTCCTGCAAAGTATTTTATGCTGATGATATTTTTTACTCCATTTTTTTATCTTCAATAAGTCCTTATTAACTAGTAGCCGACCAGCCACCGTCATTATACGGCGGCAGGTCGGCTCTCCTGGGCGAGAGCCCGTAGCTATACGTCCTATCATATAGCCGCCACTAGGGGGCGCGTGCGCGCCGCCGGAGGCGCGCGCGCGCGCTCCCCGCTCGCCCCCGACTCCCGTGCGTGTGCCCGGCGGGCGCGATCGCCGCCGGGCACACGCGATCGCTCGGTACAGAGCGGGGAACGGGAGCTGTGTGTGTAAACACACAGCTCCCGGTCCTGTCAGCGGGGGAAATGCTGATTTTCTGTTCATACAATGTATGAACAGAAAATCAGTGTTTCCCCTAGTGAGGCCACACCCCCCCCCCCACAGTAAGAACACACCCAGGCATACTTAACCCCTTCCCCGCCCCCTAGTGTTAACCCCTTCACTGCCAGTGGCATTTTTATAGTAATCTAATGCATTTTTATAGCACTGATCGCTATAAAAATGCCAATGGTCCCAAAAATGTGTCAAAAATGTCCGAAGTGTCCGCCATAATGTCGCAATACCGAAAAAAAAATCGCTGATCGCCGCCATTACTAGTAAAAAAAATATTAATAAAAATGCCATAAAAATACCCCCTATTTTGTAAACGCTATAACTTTTGCGCAAACCAATCAATAAACGCTTATTGCGATTTTTTTTACGAAAAATATGTAGAAGAATACGTATCGGCCTAAACTGAGGAAAAAAAAATGTTTTTTTATATATTTTTGGGGGATATTTATTACAGCAAAAAGTAAAAAATATTCATTTTTTTCAAAATTGTCGCTCTATTTTTGTTTATAGCGCAAAAAATAAAAAACGCAGAGGTGATCAAATACCACCAAAAGAAAGCTCTATTTGTGGGAAAAAAAGGACGCCAATTTTGTTTGGGAGCCACGTCGCACGACCGCGCAATTGTCTGTTAAAGCGACGCAGTCCCGAATCGCAAAAAGTACTCTGGTCTTTAGGCAGCAATATGTTCCGGGGGGTAAGTGGTTAATATAAAGCCATTGTGTACAATGTTACTAGAAGGCATAAAACATAGGCAAAAGGCAAAAACACAAGAACCTACAGCCAATGTTATATTTTTTTGTTTTTGTTTCTCAATAAATTATCTGGTTAGTTTTCCCTTTTGTTTAAAAAATGAGCAGCGCTGCTTATTTTTTAAACAGTGTTTTTTATTTGATGTTCTATCAAAGCTAGGGTGGCAGTGGTCTGTTTTTTAGTATTTCAGTCCCTAAACACATTTTTCTGTGGCGCTGTTATTTTTATTATTCTTAACATTTTGATATCCTTTTTGGGTTATGATAACTAGCTGCCATGGAAGTATTTGGGAATATGAAGAAAAGGGTGGTAGATTTAGAGGAAGTTTCCAGTTCCCACCTAGGAACACCTGGGATAGACTTAGAAAACATTTTTAAACAGTTTAAACATCTAATGGAAAAACAAATTAAGATTTGGTGGGAGGTGAATATTCTGGAATTATATATTAAGGAGAGGAGAACATGAAGGAGGTGGAGATGGGACACCAGAAAAACAGACCAGTGCTTCTCATAACAGTATTTTATGTAATGTTCTATGAAAGCTAGAATGGCAGTGGTCTGTTTTTTATTTGGTATTTAAGTCTCTTTTTTTGTGGTCCTGTTGTTTTTTTTAATCTTAGTTCTCCCTCTTGTATTAGTTATTCAGTCTACAATCCGATAAAACATAAATATTAGAAAACAAAAATAATTTTCAATTTCATAGTAAATGGTGGAAAGTTTCATTTCAAAACTCAGTAAAGTTTTTAAAGTATTAGGATTAAATATGCTGAAACCCAATCACCTATTCTCTAGAAAACCTGTTTATATGCAAATCAGCAAGAACAATGCAGGTTATTTACACATCATTTACATGAGAAGTCAGCCAATGGAAAGCCTCATTCTCTGCCTTCCCCGCCCATCTCCCTTTTATAAAGGGGACCTCTCCCTCCTCTGATCAGTAGCTCTACTTTCAGAGATCCCTGAACACTCATCTTTTACAGACTAGCTGGAGATTTGGTGACGTTGTCTGGTGTTGATCTGCAGAGGAACTTAATACTTTGAGAAACAAATCCAACTTCATCACCGCTGAATCCTCTCCACATTAAGGTAAGGTTACATTCATCTAACCAATCAATGTATCTTTATTATTTAATGAGCATACTGATAATTCTTTAATGAAAAACTGATGAAAGGGACAATGAGTGGAGGTTCAGGACAGGATTATATGTAATAAAATGTATACAGAAGACAGGATAGACATTGGAGGCTTGCCATGATCAGCCTGATGAAAAAGTTGTTAGTAAGACATTATATGCAATAAAAGTTGGGGCAGTAATTTGTGTGATGTAATACAAAATGAAACAAATGTTTGGGTAGCCAAGTAATGTATTGTTGTCATAAATCTCCTATTACGCATATATTCCAATCTGTACAAAACAAATGACTGAAAAGTGTTGAATTCTTTGCTATGAAAAATTCCCTCTCACCAAAACCAGAGTACAACATTTTACATAATGATCTCACTGAGCATTCCCTTCATTCATTTCATGAAGTCTGTCAGTCTGATGATATGAGGTCTTATTGAGAACATAAAGATGACATTGAGCAGGAAAATACATTGAAAATGTTTTAAGGTGCCTGAAAAGAGACAATTGAGTGTTTGGATGTTATGACATCACTCATGGTTATTGTGGGTCATTCTGGGACTTCAGTTTGGGGGAAATGATTTAGGAAACAGTCACTAATATCTTCTGATGGCTTTAGCATGGCCTCTGATGTCTTGTACTGGGTACAAAAGGTGAATCAACTTGTTTCCTTAGTCATAGTTCTGATTCAATTTACACTTCTTACTTGGCTGAGCTCTGTGTTCATCCTCCTGACTTTATGTAAGGAAACTGAAAGTTGAGATAGCTGGTCGGCAAAAAAAAAAAAGCAGAGTATCTCTTGTAGGTCATCCTTTTGGTATGTTTGGTCTTTTCATGGCAGTGTCTGCCAGAAATATAAGATTTACCAAAATTCTTCTGGCAACAGATACACCTTTCCACCTGCTGGCCAAAGTTTATTACATTTCCTTCCCGAATGTCACTTGGAGGTAAAATTACTCTTTTGACCCCCCCGGTTACCCAGACAGCCCCCACACACAACTGAACTGATAACTATTGGATATATTGTGGTACCTATTTATTGTTATAAGTCTTGGCTTTTCTATTTGCTTTTGTAATTGATAAAGTTATAAATGTGCTTGATAATTGTCTTGTATATGAATCGCTGTATTTCTATATTCAGGTCCTTTTAACTGTACTCCATACATTTCTGTTGTTCTGTTCAAACTCTCACTTAACTTATTCCTGAGTCACATTCATTAATAAGGGGAGCTTTATTGAGCATTTCATATTTATAGGTATATAAATGCTAGTAATACCCTGTAGTATTCATATTTTACACATTTCTAAAGTTTCTCTTAAAAGATTTGTTTTCTTTTTGTAAGAAGTTTTCTTTTTTTTTCCCTCTCCAGGACACTATGGCCTCCGTTGTTCATAAAGTGGAAGGAGTTCTGGACAGAATGGTCTCCTCCTATTCAAAAGGTCTACAGGAGGTAGACTTACAGGAGTACTTCCTCAAGGTGAAGGAACTTGGAGAAGGAGGCTATGGAAGAGTATTATCGGCAAACCACAGGATAACAGGTCAGTGAAATAATATAACTAACAATTCATCTACAACTATTAATATAAATAAAACGTTTAAAACATTATTTAATGTTGGTAGAATTATTTAGGTAACTAAGCAATAGGCTGAGTCTTAAGAAGAGTTATGTAAATATTAAAATACTTTGATGGGTACATATCTGTCTGGAGGAGTAGACTGTATTTGCATGCAGACTGCCCTAGATAATGGTCACATGTGATGCTGATCCTCCATGATCAAAGGCATCCAATGATTGAAAGGGGCGGGCTAGGAACAGTCAGGCTGGGGAGGATATGATGCTAATAGAGATAGGCATCACTCAGTCAGGAAACAAGATGGGGTCTGTTTGACTTGTTGCTTCTACTGCACATTCAGAAAAACTTGCAGTGTGCGGTGAAATCAGAGTAATGCCTCGTACACACGACCGGTTTTCCTGGCAGGAAAACTGCCATGAGAGCTTTTGGCTGCAAATCCCGGCCATATGTATGCTCCATCGCAGTTTTCCCAACAGGAAAACCGCCGGGAATCCCAGAGGGAAAAAAGAGAACATGGGATTCCCGGCTTTTTTTAAGCCGGCAGTTTCCCTATGGGGAAAATCTGCGGTGGAGCGTACACACGGCCGGGTTTCCCGACCATAGCTCTCATGGCAGTTTTCCTGTTGGGAAACCCAGCCGTGTGTAGGGGGAAAAAAGCTACCAAGCAGGCATTAGAGATTTCAGTACAGCTTGTAAGGCTGAAATATAGCTTTAAATTAAGCATAATACATTCTCAAATATTTTATTAAGATCGGTTGCTCCAAGATTGAGATATTTCATAAAAAATACCAGCTATAAATATCTAATTTTGTAATCTAAGTTTTTTTTCGTTTATTTTTCAGGTCAAAAAATGGCATTGAAGATCATGGATAAAAACAGAATCAGCCAGCGGTCTTTCCTTCAGGAGTTCAGTGTTTCATACTTACTTTCTTCTCATCCCAACATCATCGGATGTTATGGCATCGCCTTCACCACCATCGATTACTTCGTCTTCGTCCAAGAACTGGCCCCTGTTGGTGATCTGTGCTCCATGATTTTACCACATGTAAGTACATTAGGTTTTCAGTATACCCATATTTTTAATTTTTGAAATGTTATAACAAATAGTTTGAATTTCCCATCACTTTACCATCGCCGGGACATTTAGCGAAATAGAATCTCTTTTGGGGAACACATACAGAAATAGAATCCATCCCTAGTCTAAAACTAAAAAAAGAAAACAAAAGTTATGGCCATACATATACTTTAACTGATTGTGAATTTCTCTTCTACCCTACAGTATTTAACATCTATTTTGTATTTTGATTTCTTGTTTTTCCTAGGTGGGAATTCCAGAAGATGCTGTTAAAAGGTGTTCTGTACAGATATCCAATGCTCTCAAATTCATGTCAGAAAAAGGACTTGTTCATATGGATTTGAAGCCAGAAAACATTTTGGTGTTCGACAAGGACTGCCACTCCATCAAGATCACAGACTTTGGCCTTGCTAAGGTCAAAGGAACAGTGATAACCTCCAGGTCTGGCAGCAAATTCTACATGGCCCCAGAATTGCGTGACATAATCATCTCAGATGGACTGGTTGTAGATGGCAGCCTGGATGTGTGGTCGTTTGGTTTCATCATCTACTGCCTACTCACAGGGGAGTTTCCATGGACAGTAGCCACCCTTGAAGATGAAGCATTTAAACATTTTGTTGACTGGCAAAACAATTTTCATATAGACAATCCTCCTGAAGCATGGAGAAAGATTCCCACTGGAATACGAAGGATGTTTATCGATCTTTTGGCCATTGACTATATGAAGAGAAGTAAAGCTACAGAAATCCTGAAATATGTGAGTGAAAGTTGGAAGGAAGACACCCCAGATGTAGCCACAGGACAAGAAGATGAGGATCCAATGGAAAGCAGTTCTGTACAATCTGAGGAATCCATGGCTTCCCGCTTGAACACCTCACAGGGTAGTGTTTTCATCACATCCTTGTCCCACCTTTTGACCACAGACTCTTCTGTATCTCAGTCTGAGATGATTTCAGAGCCACAGAAGGACAACATGGAAGAGGCAGTAATCATATTTGATGATGAATTTTCCTTACATGTTGGTGCAGAGGTAGACATTGAAGGAACATGAATTGGTGAGTGAAGGAGCTTCTAAAGGAACATCACATACATCCAACTTTCTGAGGTACGTGGCTTCCTTTAGCGTCACATGTCACACTAGCAACTCTTCACTAAGTCATTTGTTTTTGCACCACAATATGTGCCAGTGGTCTTGTTCAGTCATGCGGAGTCCCTCAGGGGTCTCCCTTGTCGCCCGTACTATTTAATATCTATCTCTGCCCTCTCCTGTAAATCATCAGTAACCAGAACTTACTCCAACATTCCTACGTGGATGACACCCAACTCTACTTTCGCATCAGCAACAAAAAGGATCATTATCTCGGACTAGAGAAATGCCTTGCTCTGATAGAAAATTGGATGACAGAGAGTTACCTTAAACTCAATGGCTCAAAAACAGAACTCCTTCTGTTCCACGCCAATTCGATGACCTGGACTCAGATCAAGGCTTGGTCTTGGAATAGCTGTATAATACGCGATGTGTCAGTACATCGCCCGTGCCCCAGACGACGTCATTGTATGACGAAACGTACGTCGGGAGAGGAGACGTATTGACGTGTGGCGTTACGGTCCTGTGTGGACGGGCGTTCGTGAAAGCCGGCCGGCTTTACTTTTTATCCCATGCTGTTACAAAGAAATCTTCTTGTAAGTGTAATACTTTTATCAAATATATGTTTTTCATACGGTACATCACTATTGTGAGCCTTGTAGTCTTTTCCGGGTCCCTATTGCTACTTGCGCATACCTGGAGGATTCTACCTATCGGTGTTGTTGCAGTTCAATCGAAGGCCCAGGCTGGGGTTTACAGCCGCAAGCTGATTATGCTTGCCTTCTGGTAAGCGTGCATTTTTTTATGGTGATCCTATCGGTGGTGGTTTATCAGCACATGATTCACATCGGATTTACTCAGTGCACTTCTATCTGGACGTTTTTGAATCAATGAACTTTCACTGTTTTCAATATTTTTGATTTATTTCATTGGATATTGTCATTTTTCACTTATTTATAATTTATTTTTAGTTTAACAGCGCAACTACATTCTCTGTTTTCTATTATTTTTTACTGCATGATACTCAGTTATTCTACAAAAAATATGACTTTCAGAACTGACCACATGCAATTTATTATTATAAATTCTATGTTCATGTTTTAATTTCATGAATGTTTTCCTCTAATAATATTCCTTTACATTTTCTTTGTTTTTCTCAACAATATTTATTTACATTTTTTTTTACAAGTCTGCACTATCCCCAGTGGATGAACAAGATCCCTGCCTGGTACATGGGGGATGTAACTTGTACATATATATAAGTAGTTACACCTCCTGTGCACTGGGTGGGGCTCTTAAAATTTCTCCATACAGGAAAAAATATAAGACCCTCTGCCTCGCCCATAAATACACACAAGGAAATGCACCTCAATACTTATGTGAGAAAATAAAACACTACACCCCAAATCAGGCACCTGCGATCAACTAACCAGAACCCAAGGACCATGGCAATGGAACGCTCTACCCATGGACATCCACATGGAAGAAAACCATAGGGCCTTCAGAAAAAAATGTATAACCCACCTCTTCTGAAGGTTTATGGACGACGACATTGGATACAAAGCACCTTGAGGCGATTTAGTTCGCATTTGTAGTGCTACACAAGTTACACACTCAGGGCCAGATTCTCAGAACAGATACGATGGCGTATCTCCTGATACGCCGTCGTATCTGTTGTTCAATCTATGCGGCTGATTCATAGAATCATTTCTGCATAGATAGCCCTAAGATCCAGACAGGTGTAATTGACTTACACTGTCGGATCTTAGGATGCAATACTTCGGCCGCCGCTAGGGGGGTTTTGCGTCGTATTCCAGCGTCGGGTATGCTAATGAGCATTTACGGCAATCCACAAAGTTTTTTCCCGTCGTTACGTCGTCGTTAGTAATTTTTTCCCGTCGCAAATTTACACCTGCTTTAACATGGCTTAACTTTAGTCGAGCCATGTTAAAGTATGGCCGTCGTTCCCGGGTCAAATTTCAATTTTTTTTGGTTTTGGCGTAAGACGTCCGGGAATACGAATGGACGCTACGCACGTCGCCGTTCGAAAAAATTACGTCACTGCGCACAAAGCACGGCGGGAATTTCAAGACGGAGCATGCGCAGTACGTCCGGCGCAGGAGCGCGCCTAATTTAAATGGTGCCCGCCCAATTTGAATTGGGTGGGCTTGTGCCGGAGGCCGCCGGCGTAAGTTTCCACGCAAGTGCTTGGTGGATCAGTCACTTGCGATGAAAACTTGCGGCGGTGTAACATATATACGATACATTACGCCGCCGCACTTCTTCGTGAATCTGGCCCTCACTCACTTAGTGAGCTCCTAAATTAATTTTTTAACTTTAACACTGCCTAAACAGGTCTTGTACTGTGTCTTTTCTCTATTATTTTTGCATTAGAAGGAGCTCCCCCTCCAGATCACCCCGAGTTTCAAAGAATGAAAATTGTTGGCACCCGCTTATCTGGTGTCTCTGTGACTCTAGTTGCCATGACTAAGCTCTGAGGGGCAGAGTGAAATGCATTGAGGCTGTGGCCTGGTGGGAGCCCAGGCTGGGGTTGTCCCTCTCATAACCATCACAGGACACCATGGATGTGCAGAACCAGGGATCCTGATCACCTCCCCAGAGTGGATTAAAAATTTAAAAAATAAGTTCTGGTTGTTGGTTTTTGTTTACATTTTGTGTTTCTTTCTTTGCTACTTTCACCAGTCATCATGGGTGGAAGGAAAGTAAATGTATCAAGCAGTTAGTGTTGATGGGGAATCCCTCACACCGGACCAAGTTGCGGCTCAATAATTTGGGGGGGCAACAAAAAAACTTCTTCCCCCGCTCACTCGCACAGCTGTCACAAACGCCCGCGGGAGACAGATAGGAAGGCGGCTTTACCTTAGGAGATGACGAGGATGGAGGATGAGCGGTAGGACTGCTGCTCCTCGCTCCAGCCGAGGGAAGAGCTGGGACTTCTCCTCCCGACCGAACAGACATTGCTTCTTCTCCTGGCTGAACAGGAAGTGGGTCCTGACACTCAATTGGCTGGGAGTCTTAAGACGATGGCGACGATACCTCACATGTGTGATTTGAACACCATTTACATATGCGGGCGCGACTTCCGTATGCGTTTTCTTCGCAGGGATAGGGGCGCTTTAAAAAATGTTTTTTTTTCTTATTTATTGTATTTATTTTTATATTTTTACATTATGTTTTTTAAAAATAAAATATTATGAATTCTGTATTTTTTTTTATCTGGCGCCATTGGCAGCCGAGTAAACCCGGAAGTGACGTTGTGATGTCGCTTCTGTGTTTACAGAGAGAAGACTGGAACCAACCCATTTATGGCTTTTTGAGAGTCTGTCTCTATGCGCCAGAAGTGGTGCATCAGTGGCTCCTGCTGGGACGGGAGGCCCGGTAAGAGCAGCGGGAGGGAGGATGTCCCCTCCCATTTCTCCAGGATAACAACCGAACGGCTTTTAACCACATTGGTTGTTATCCTTGGAAAGCTGATCACTGGCATCATCCCGGTATAACCCCTAAAGCCGAGGACGCATATATGCGTACGCTCGGTGGGAAGGGGTTAATAGTGGGTTTTTTTATGGCAACTTTTGCACAGGTTACTAATTTAATCAGTTGTGTCTCTCCCAATACTGGGGCAATCATTCAAATCTGACATTCCCTGATGGCCACAGTTGGACACCACTAGTCCAAACAATGGAGGTTGGCTTCCATAAACATGGTCATTGTGATGGAAACTGTATCGGCAGCCACACCTCAGCCAGGTATTCTCCATCCTCTTTAACATATCAATTCACAATCCCATCACCATTGAGAGTTCCCGGGTGTTAACCATCTCTCTATATTCTGCAGCTGGATAGTCAATGTTAAAGTTTGAAGTAAAACCAAAGTGTATTTAGTGAATAACACAAACCCCATTGTATTAATACATTTACCAAAATATTTAAATAGTTGCTATTTTATATTTTTCACTATGTTTTAGATTTTCTTGTTTTAGTGACCGTTACCATTCAGTAGGCATCCCTGATGAACAACAGGTGACATAAAGGAAGCTCCACAGCAAAGATATTGTTTTTATGTAATCTATTCAGACTTGAAGAACTATATTGAGATGAGGGGAATTAAAGCAAAATTAATAGGATGGAATCACATTCTTTGTATGCAATGAGCAAATATGGCTACCTTTATATGCACATCATTTTTTTTATAAATAAACCTTAGCTAAACAGCTAAAAATTGCTAGCACATATTTCTATGTCAGATCCGACTCGCAATGGTTCTTTCACCATGGAAGCTTCTTTCTTGCCTGCAAGATTGTTTGTTAATTGTAGACTGACTACCATACAGAGCAACTCTGCATGCAATCTTGTATAATATGAGTAAGTGGTGAAATGTACTTACATCATACATGGCAAGCCGATAGAGAATACTAAAGACTCCGGAAACAGAAGACCGGGAAAAGACGGCATCTGAAATATTTTGTAAATATGATGTGTGCATACTTACATATTATGGCACGAGACCTGGGGCCTCTTGTGTTTCGTTCTACTTTAAGGTGAAACATGTCACATATAAAATGGTTTAATAAGATCCATTCCTTCTCAACCTTTTCCACATAGAGAAAGTCGTGAATTAGCATTCAAATCTCAGAGAACCCCCAGCTAATGATTGCTATAGCTACAGCTCTGTGTATATTAGTGGGATGGTCAGTAGGAAGAATGTTCCTTACATTTGAGGTCAGTGGGAACCCCACTTACAGAAAGCTAGAAAGATCATTGGTGTCAGTGGCAATATATTTGTAGTGGGTAATAGTCTTTCCCGCTACTGTGAGTAGATAGTATGTGTTCAAGGTGTGTGTTGGTATCTGAGCTGCAGTATCTGAATATTGATCACTGTGCACCAATAATGAATAAATGTATATAAAGTGATATCGCGCTCAAGAGAATACATCAATCACAAACACATGCAGAAAAATCACTGAACGGCAGATAAGAGTAACCAGTGATAGTAACAATGGGTGATCTATAGAATGCGCCCTAAAAAGTCGCCCACCGTTGCGCCTATGGAGGAGTGGATGATGCCTAGCTGCTGTTTAGAAGATAATAAGTGAACAAAAAGAATGTAAGATGATGAAACTCTCTAAGGAGTGTCAACAAATTAAAACAGCGCTATCAAATAACTGTGCATATTTGACTATATAAAATACATTACTACAACCCATATGTAATGATATACAGTGATAATAAACAAAATATATCCAGTTTAAGAAATAAACACTAAACTGTGACTGTAATAATAAGCACCCGTGATTGACTTAAACGTGAAGTGAACGCACTGAAAGTGCAAGAGACAGTCTTTAAAAATAATTTAGAACGTGGCCAAACAAAGCAAAGTTCATGTGTATAAGGATCCTGCGATCTTCAAATTTTTTCAAAAACTTCCACCACACCCGACAGTGCTCAGTGACTCCTCCCCCATCAAATGGACACTCACCGGATAGGTATGCCTCACACTCTCGTGTTTTGGCACAAAAAACCTTATCAGATGTAGTTGTTCCCGTCAATAAAGATGTAATCCAAATATGACATCCAATCAGTTTCCACATATATGTCAGAGAGAGACAAAAGAAGTGCAAATAGTGTGATACCATCAAAGGTTTAATAGCACACCAAAATAAAACTTCAAACAGTGCACTCACAAACAAAATCTTGTAAAACAGCAGAATATCACATCAAGAAACTCCTTCAAACGTCAAAATGGTGAGAAGCGGTCACGGCGGACCCCCGATCAGCGAGAAAAAGTGAAACCAATTCTCCTACTCACGGTGCCATGGACTTCTGTCAGATGCAGCTGCACATCCACTTAAATAAAAAACTTCAAACGCACTCTGCATCCAAAAACGCAGCACTCACTAGTAAAATTAGACTGTATGGCATGAATAAGTTTAACATCTATATTGATACCCACAAATTTATCAGAACATTAAATTTGAAAAAATATTTTCTGAGCCACCCAGTCGAAGCATCAATGAGGAGCACTACAGCCAATAGGAACATAGACAGTGGGTTGAAGAATAAATCGCTCTTCAACCCCCAAAATTCCAACAATCACTACATTGAAGTCTTTAAACAGCTTGTGCTAAAAGATATAGAAGATCTGCCACAGAAAAAAGATATCAATCCTGAGTATATCAGGGAAGGTATCAAGCTACTGGAAGACAAAAAGAACATCATTATCCGCCCTGCTGATAAGGGGGGCGGAGTAGTAGTGATGGACAAAGACTATTATCATCAGCAATTGTCCACACTGTTGGAAGATCGAACCACCTATAAGAGGTTGAATTCTGACCCTACAGAAGCATACAAAACACAACTGGATTCCTTAATACAATGGGGTTTCCAGATCAATGCCCTGAATATTAAAGAGAAAGCATATTTGGCTCCTTCTGTGTGTAGAGTTCCGGTTATCTACACCTTACCGAAGATACACAAACATGCAACCATGCCACCGGCCCGTCCAATAGTGAACGGCATTGGGTCCGTCACGGCAAGGTTAGGTGAATACTTGGACAAATTCCTCCAGCCAAGTGTGCGGGAAACCAAAGCATACTTAAAGGATACAGCTGATCTGCTCATATCCCTGGAGGATATAAGAATAAATCCAGGTACTGAAACCTTCCTTGTGACGGCGGATGTCGCCTCACTATATACTATAATACAGCATGAGGACGCTGCTCTGGCACTCAATTGGGCATTGAGTAAGAGGGAGGAGATCCCGTTTACACAAAAAAGATTTTTGGGTCAAGCCCTCGATTTCTGTATGTCGCATAATTATTTTTGGTTCGATGGTTTCTTTTTTTCACAACAGGTTGGCGTGGCTATGGGAGCTAAATATGCCCCTAGCCTCGCCAACCTGTTTATGGCGGAGTGGGAGGACAAAAGTATCTTCAGAGATCAAAGATCTCAACTTATCTTCTATCGGAGATACATTGACGACATCTTTTTGATCTGGCAGGGATCGGAAACAGATCTCAAAGTTTTCCTTGAAGTATTGAACAACAATGTGAACAACATTAAACTGGAATATGTGATCAGTGCGTGTTCAGTTAACTTCTTGGATGTAACTATAGAAAGATGTAATGACAGGTTGAAAACAAAGGTGTACTTTAAAAGCACTGATCGAAACAGTTATCTATCGATCAGAAGTGGACACCACCCTGCTTGGATAAAGAATATCCCTAAAGGGCAATTTCTCCGAGTGCGCCGAAACTGCACTGATGACTCAGATTATTTTGAGCAGGCGAATGTACTGAAGAAGAGATTTGCTCAAAAGGGATATGATGAGATCAACCTGGTGTCAATGATTCAAGAGATCGCAGAGAAGCCGAGAGAAGACTGTTTTAAGAAGAAAATAGAAGAACCATCCACAAATGAACACCAGTGGAGCTTCCTGACGGGCTTCCACATCCAATATAAGGAAATTGAAACCATATATAAGAAACACTGGCACATCCTCAGCAGAGATAGACATCTGGGTGGAGTGATTCCTCAGCAGCCACGTTTTATATATAGACGTGCGCCCAATTTTGGCGATAGAGTGGTCCGCAAAATATTGGATCCACCTGATCGCCAATTGAAAATAGATCTGAAAGGATTCTTTCCTTGCAGAAGGTGTATTTGCTGCCGCACGGTGAAAGAACACAACAAAGGAATTAACAAAGTTACCAGCTCCGATGGCACAATGTTTGACATTAAAGAATTCAGTACATGCAACTCGTCATATGTTGTATATTTGCTATGGTGCCCATGCGGGTTATTATATGTTGGGAGGACTAAAAGACTTCTAAGAATCCGCATATCAGAACACCTAGCAAATATTAAAAAAGGCTTTGAGGAACATAGCGTTTCCATGCATTTTAAAAAGGTACATAACCAGGACCCCACGCTTGCTCAATTTTGTGGCATAGATGTGGTTTACCCATCTTGGAGGGGGTCACACAGAGTCCGTGACCTTTCACAGCGCGAAACTCACTGGATATTCTTGCTAAAATGTCTTTTTCCGCGGGGGTTGAATATAGAGGTAGACTTGAATTGCTTCATCAATAATTCTTAGACATTTATCATACCCACACCTTTCCCTCCGTGGGTTTAGTATTACCCTTTCTGGCATCTTTTCAGTATATGTACTCTTTTATTCATTTATCTGATATTTTGCTATTAATTAATCCCTTCTCCAGTGGTGGTGTTATCGGTGACCATTTGCGATCAGCTCAGCGATCACTAATTCACCACTTGTATTTAGTTCCAGTTTTAGATTGATTTTATCGTTTTATTTTTAATGCATTTCTTACATATTTTAGATATATTTTAATTATATATATTTAATCATTTATATGAATTTGCAATTAGCGTTTGATACTAATATGTACTAATGCAAAATGTTATTAATTTATTTTAACTGACTATTGCCTTCATCCAGTGACAAATGTTTTTATATGTATTTGTTGATATACTCCAGCGCATGATTGATATATATCAGCTGATGACTTAATTAGGAACTGTTGTATGGCTATTCAATATAAACACAGTGTAATGATTGTGCTGTAGATGTGATTCGTGGTCACGGGGACACCCGGAAATCGGCTTTTTTTTTTTTTTTTTCCTCTCATTTCCGCCGCCCACGTCTGCCTATACAACAGCTGATTTGCCCCTGTTGTGTTGTTAGAAGCCATTCCCCGCGGCGAGCCTATCATGAGCAGCGTCTGCTCGACCTATCAGGTCGGCTTACCGCTGTGGCTGCTGGGTAAGACAGCCAGCCAATGGAGGAGGCGCTGACTTCCTCCTAGCTTTGGCTGCATAAGCGTTCTAGGCCCGCCCATCGTTGTAGGCGGAGCGGGATGCGCTGTGCAGCACGTGATTGGCTCAGACTGCTGCTGTTGGGGGATGTGATTAACATACTCTCTCACCTATTGGAATCTGGGGACTGGCGCCACGCCTATCGCACTGGCTGATTGATTTATACACCAGCCAGTGGTGGTGGATGATGCTGTCAGCCCACAGCAGTTTGGGATTATCGTTTACTTCCGCCCACAGTTATGGAGGAAGTGGGAAAACGCCCAGGACTGATAGGCTGATTGATCTGACTACATCAGATATAAGGTAACCATTTATGACTGTGTGGTTAGTCCCATGAATAAGTTTTTATAACGAAACATGTCGGGGTATTGCCATACAGTCTAATTTTACTAGTGAGTGCTGCGTTTTTGGATGCAGAGTGCGTTTGAAGTTTTTTATTTAAGTGGATGTGCAGCTGCATCTGACAGAAGTCCATGGCACCGTGAGTAGGAGAATTGGTTTCACTTTTTCTCGCTGATCGGGGGTCCGCCGTGACCGCTTCTCACCATTTTGACGTTTGAAGGAGTTTCTTGATGTGATATTCTGCTGTTTTACAAGATTTTGTTTGTGAGTGCACTGTTTGAAGTTTTATTTTGGTGTGCTATTAAACCTTTGATGGTATCACACTATTTGCACTTCTTTTGTCTCTCTCTGACATATATGTGGAACTGATTGGATGTCATATTTGGATTACATCTTTATTGACGGGAACAACTACATCTGATAAGGTTTTTTGTGCCAAAACACGAGAGTGTGAGGCATACCTATCCGGTGAGTGTCCATTTGATGGGGGAGGAGTCACTGAGCACTGTCGGGTGTGGTGGAAGTTTTTGAAAAAATTTGAAGATCGCAGGATCCTTATACACATGAACTTTGCTTTGTTTGGCCACGTTCTAAATTATTTTTAAAGACTGTCTCTTGCACTTTCAGTGCGTTCACTTCACGTTTAAGTCAATCACGGGTGCTTATTATTACAGTCACAGTTTAGTGTTTATTTCTTAAACTGGATATATTTTGTTTATTATCACTGTATATCATTACATATGGGTTGTAGTAATGTATTTTATATAGTCAAATATGCACAGTTATTTGATAGCGCTGTTTTAATTTGTTGACACTCCTTAGAGAGTTTCATCATCTTACATTCTTTTTGTTCAAGAGTAACCAGTGAAAGTAAATAAAAAGGTGATCACTGAAAAATGAAACTGTGCCAAAAAGGAGGTACTTAAAAATAAGTGCCTAAACCCCGGTAACAGGTGACTGAAACAAAAATTATATAAATATTAGCAAAAATATTAATAACGGTAGTCACTATAACAATAGTAATAAAAAAATATATTATTGGCAATATATTATTGAGGCAGACATTGCTGCTTTTATCAAGGAACCCTTCCCATTGATGTGGAGATCTTTATACCTACCTTACTTACACGCTTAATGATACATAAAATAAGTGATTAAAACCTATTGGGCATACCCAGGCTTGGAATTGTAAACAAGGTAAAAGACACCAGCAAAATAAATAAATACATAAAAAACTCAGTTATAACCTAATAAACGTGGTATTGGTAACCAAGGCTTAAGAATACTTATGTTGTGGTAGCTGGAGAGTGTGAAGTAGACATCTGAGGACTTTCCTCATTGCACAGAACTCGGAAGAGAGATATTCAGAAGTAAAATAGTGTGTATTTTGGAGGCATTGCTGATGACCCAACAGTATCCCTGGAGTCTTTAGTATTCTCTATCGGCTTGCCATGTATGATGTGAGTACATTCCAGCACTTACTCATATTATACAGAGATTGCATGCTGAGTTGCAAATATCCCACACCTTGGAGAACTTGTGTGGGCAACCGCTAGATTCGTAAGTAAATGTATACAATGGACCATTGGAATAGACGTCCAATAATCTGAAGTAGGTGCCTGGGGAGATTTCCTATAATACTAAGGTTAAGCTTTCTTTATACCATGACAAAATCTAGTGTTGTGTTATTGTTTTTTATTTGTTTAATTATGGCAACCCTTGTACAGGTTACTAATGTTACCACCTATGTGTGTTCCAATACTGAGACAATGATGCAAATTTGGTATTCCCTGAGAGCCACAATAGGACACCACTCTTCCCAACAATGGAGGTTGGCTTCCATAAACATGGTCATTGTGATGGGAACAGTATCAGCAGTCACACCTCAGCCCGGTATTCTACCTCCTCTTTAGCATATCAATTCAATATCAATGAGATGATAAGTTATGTCCTGGGTGTAAACATTCTCTTTATAGTCTACAGATAGACATTGTCCAGGAAAACCAAAGTGTACTTTTATTAAATAACAAAATCTCAGTTGTATAATTACATTTACCTAAATTGTTAAATAGTTGCTAATTAATATTTTTTCACCACATTTCAGATATTCAGGTGCTTCTTTTCAAAAGGCCAACCCCATGCAGTAGGCATCCCTGATGAACAACAGGTGACATAAAGGGAAGTAACATAGAAAGTGTATTGATTTTATACAGTCTATTCAGACGGGTGGAACTATAATGAGATGAGGTGAAGTAAAACAAAAATCAAAAAGATGGAACCAAATTCTCCATGTAGAATGAGAAATTGTGACTCCCTTCTTTTACACATAAGCTTTTTGTTTTACTATAAGCAAAACTAATCAAATTTATATACTGTAAAACCTGGCCGGCCAAAAAATAAAGCTGAGGACACCGAATTCAGAAGACCGGGAGAAGGTAGCAATGGGGCAACTAGAGGAAACAAAAACATTATGTGAGGTAAGTATGCCATAACATGCAAAAATGAGGTGTGTACTTGAATATTATGGCAAGAGCCCTGTCGACACTTATGTTTAATTCCACTATAAACGGATTATATATATATATGCCCTGGAGGATTGCCTAAACATCCCTTTCTCAATTTTTTTAAAAATCTAAAAAGATCCTTGGTGTCAGTTGCAACTTATCAATGAGACATAATTTGATTCTTGGTCAAGCAACCCTTAGCAATAATGGATCCCTGGTTGAGAGAAGCTCATCTTCATCTAGATCAATTCTCTTCTTATTGGAACTAAGTGTTCAGCAGTTAAGGAATGATTTGTTTTGGCCAATGTGGAAATCTGGTTTTACATTTGGAATATTAAGGTTAAGGCTTCCTTTTTTTTTTCAATAAGTCCTCATTAATCTAAAGCCATTGTGTACAATGTTACTAGAAGGCATAAAACATAGGCAAAAGGCAAAAACCCACAAGAACCTACAGCCAATGTTATAATTTTTTTGTTTTTTCTCAATAAATTATCTGGTTATTTTTCCCTTTTGTTTAAAAAATGAGCAGCGCTGCTTATTTTTTAAACAGTGTTTTTTATTTGATGTTCTATCAAAGCTAGGGTGGCAGTGGTCTGTTTTTTTTGTATTTCAGTCCCTAAACACATTTTTCTGTGGCGCTGTTATTTTTATTAATCTTAACATTGTGATATCCTTTTTGGGTTATGATAACTAGCTGCCATGGAAGTATTTGGGAATATGAAGGAAAGGGTGGTAGATTTAGAGGAAGTTTCCACCAAGGAACACCTGGGATAGACTTAGAAAACATTTTTAAACAGTTGAAACATCTAATGGAAAAACAAATTAAGATTTGGTGGGAGGTGAATATTCTGGAATTATATATTAAGGAGAGGAGAACATGAAGGAGTGGAGATGGGACACCAGAAAAACAGACCAGTGCTTCTCATAACAATATTTTATTTAATGTTCTATCAAAGCTAGAATGGAAGTGGTCTGTTTTATTGGTATTTAAGTCTCTTTTTTTTGTGGTCCTGTTGTTTTTTTAATCTTAGTTCTCCCTCTTGTATTAGTTATTCAGTCTACAATCCGGTAAGACATAAATATTAGAAAACAACAAACATTTTCCATTTCATAGTAAATATGGTGGAAAGTTTAATTTCAAAACTCAGTAAAGTTTTTAAAGTATTAGGATTAAATATGCTGAAACCCAATCACCTATTCTCTAGAAAACCTGTTTATATGCAAATCAGCAAGAACAATGCAGGTTATTTACACATCATTTACATGAGAAGTCAGCCAATAGAAAGCCTCATTCTCTGCCTTCCCCGCCCATCTCCCTTGTATAAAGGGGACCTCTCCCTCCTCTGATCAGTAGCTCTACTTTCAGAGATCTCTGAACACTCATCTATTACAGCCTAGCTGGAGATTTGGTGACATTGTCTGGTGTTGATCTGCAGAGGAACTTAATACTTTGAGAAACAAATCCAACTTCATCACCCCTGAATCCTCTCCACATTAAGGTAAGGTCACTTTCATCTAACCAATCAATGGAACTTTCTTATTTAATGAGCATACTGATAATAATTCTTCAGAGGTTTTTGAGGTGTATGTAATAAATATATAAAATCTAAATATGAAAAACTGATGAAAGGGGCATTGAGTGGAGGTTCAGGACAGGATAATATGTAATAAAATGTATACAGAAGACAGGATAGACATTGGAGGCTTGCCATGATCAGCCTGATGAAAAAGTTGTTAGTAATACATTATATGCAATAAAAGTTGGGGCAGTAATTTGTGTGATGTAATACAAAATGAGACAAATGTTTGGGTAGCCAAGTAATGTATAGTTGTCATAAATCTCCTATTATGCATATATTCCAATCTGTACAAAACAAATGACTGAAAAGTGTTGAATAGTTTGCTATGAAAAATTCCCTCTCACCAAAACCAGAGTACAACATTTTACATAATGATCTCACTGAGCATTCCCTTCAATTCATTTCATGAAGTCTGTCAGTCTGATGATATGAGGTCTTATTGAGACCATAAAGATGACATTAAGCAGGAAAATACATTGAAAATGTTTTTTAAGGTGCCTGAAAAGAGACAATTGAGTGTTTGGATGTTATGTGCATCACTCATGGTTATTGTGGGTCATTCTGGGACTTCAGTTTGGGGAGAATGATTTAGGGAACAGTCACTAATATCTTCTGATGGCTTTAGCATGGCCTCTGACATCTTGTACTGGGTACAAGAGGTGAGGCAACTAGTTTCCTTAGTCATAGTTCTGATTAAAATTTACACTTCTTACTTGGCTGAGCTCTGTGTTCATCCTCCTGACTTTATGGAAGGAAACTGGAAAGTCGGCATAGCTGGTCGGCAAAAAAAAAAGCAGAGAATCTCTTGTAGGTCATCCTTTTGGTATGTTTGGTCTTTTCATGGCAGTGTCTGCCAGAAATATAAGATTTACCCAAATTCTTCTGGCAGCAGATACACATTTCCACCTGCTGGCCAAAGTTTATTACATTTCCTTCCTGAATGTCACTTGGAGGTAAAATTACTCTTTTGACCCCCCGGTTACCCAGACGGCCCCCACACACAACTGAACTGATAACTATTGGATATATTGTGGTACCTATTTATTGTTATAAGTCTTGTCTTTTCTATTTGATTTTGTAATTGATAAAGTTATAAATTTGCTTGATAATTGTCTTGTATATGAATCTCCGTATTTCTATATTCAAGTCCTTTTAACTGTAATCCATACATGTCTGTTGTTCTGTTCAAACTCTCACTTAACTTATTCCTTAAGTCACATTCATTAATAAGGGGAGCTTTTTTATGAATTTCATATTTATAGGTATATAAATGCTAGTAATACCCTGTAGTATTCATATTTTACACATTTCTAAGGTTTCTCTTAAAAGATTTGTTTTCTTTTTGTAAGAAGTTTTCTTTTTTTTTCCCTCTCCAGGACACTATGGCCTCCGTTGTTCATAATGTGGAAGGTGTTCTGGACAGAATGGTCTCCTCCTATTCAAAAGGTCTACAGGAGGTAGACTTACAGGAGTACTTCCTCAAGGTGAAGGAACTTGGAGAAGGAGGCTATGGAAGAGTATTATCGGCAAACCACAGGATAACAGGTCAGTGAATTAATATAACTAACAATTCAATATCATCTACAATTATTTATACATATAAAACGTTTAAAACATTATTTAATGTTGGTAGAATTATTTAGGTAACTAAGCAATAGGCTGGGTCTTGGGAAGAGTTATGTAAATATTAAAATACTTTGATGGGTGCATATCTGTCTGGAGGAGTAGACTGTATTTGCATGCAGACTGCCCTAGATAATGGTCACATGTGATGCTGATCCTCCATGATCAAAAGAAAAGGCATCCAATGAATGAAAGGGGTGGGCTAGGAACAGTCAGGCTGGGAAGGATATGATGCTAATAGAGGTGGGCATCACTCAGTCAGGAAACAAGATGGGGTCTGTTTGACTTGTTGCAGCTTCTAATGCACATTGAGAAAAACTTGCAGTGTGTGGTGAAATCAGAGTAATGCCTCGTACACACGACCGGTTTTCCTGGCAGGAAAACTGCCATGAGAGCTTTTGGCTGGGAATCCCGGCTGTGTGTATGCTCCATCGCAGTTTTCCCAACAAGAAAACCGCGGGAATCCCGGAAGGAAAAAAGAGAACATGTTCTCCTTTTTCCCGCCGGGATTCCCAGCGTTTTTTAAGCTGGCAGTTTCCCTATGGGGAAAACCTGCGGTGGAGCGTACGCACGGCCGGGTTCCCGACCAAAGCTCTCATGGCAGTTTTCCTGTTGGGAAACCCAGCCGTGTGTAGGGGGAAAAAAGCTACCGAGTAGGCATTAGAGATTTCAGTACGGCTTGTAAGGCTGAAATATAGCTTTAAATGAAGCATAATACATTCTCAAAAAGGTTTGCTCCAAGATTGCTATAAATTTCTAATTTTGTAATCTAAGTTATTTATTCATTTATTTTACAGGTCAAAAAATGGCATTGAAGATCATGGATAAAAACAGAATCAGCCAGAGGTCTTTCCTTCAGGAGTTCAGTGTTTCATACTTACTTTCTTCTCATCCCAACATCATCGGATGTTATGGCATCGCCTTCACCACCATCGATTACTTCGTCTTCGTCCAAGAACTGGCCCCTGTTGGTGATCTGTGCTCCATGATTTTACCACATGTAAGTACATTAAGTTTTCAGTATACTCATATTTTTAAGTTTTGATAAAGAAATGTTATAATAAATAGTTTGAATTTCCCATCACTTTACCATCGCCGGGACATTTAGCGAAATAGAATCTCTTTTGGGGGAACACATACATAAATAGAATCCATCCCTAGTCTAAAACTAAAAAAAGAAAACAAAAGTTATGGCCATACATATACTTTAACTGATTGTGAATTTCTCTTCTACCCTACAGTATTTAACATCTATTTTGTATTTTGATTCCTTTTTTTTCCTAGGTGGGAATTCCAGAAGATGCTGTTAAAAGGTGTGCTGTACAGATCTCCAATGCTCTCGAATTCATGTCAGAAAAGGGACTTGTTCATATGGATTTGAAGCCAGAAAACATTTTGGTGTTCGACAAGGACTGCCACTCCATCAAGATCACAGACTTTGGCCTTGCTAAGGTCAAAGGAACAGTGATAACCTCCAGGTCTGGCAGCAAATTCTACATGGCCCCAGAATTGCGTGACATAACCATCTCAGATGGACTGGTTGTAGATGGCAGCCTGGATGTGTGGTCGTTTGGTTTCATCATCTACTGCCTACTCACAGGGGAGTTTCCATGGACGGTGGCCACCCTTGAAGATGAAGCATTTAAACGTTTTGTTGACTGGCAAAACAATTTTCATATGGACAATCCTCCTGAAGCATGGAGAAAGATTCCCACTGGAATACAAAGGATGTTTATCAATCTTTTGGCCATTGACTATATGAAGAGAAGTAAAGCTACAGAAATCCTGAAATATGTGAGTGAAAGTTGGAAGGAAGAATCCCCAGATGTAGCCACAGGACAAGAAGATGAGGATCCAATGGAAAGCAGTTCTGTACAATCTGAGCAATCCATGGCTTCCCGCTTGAACACCTCACAGGGTAGTGTTTCCATCACATCCTTGTCTTACCTTTTGACCACAGACTCTTCTGTATCTCAGTCTGAGATGACTCCAGAGCCACAGAAGGACGAGATGGAAGAGGCTGTAATCATATTTGATGATGAATTTTCCTTACATGTTGGTGCAGAGGTAGACATTGAAGGAACATGAATTGGTGAGTGATGGAGCATCTAAAGGAACATCACATACATCCAACTTTCTGAGGTACGTGGCTTCCTCAATTCACTATTCAATGTTTTAGCGTCATGTCACACTAGCAACTCTTCACTAAGTCATTTGTTTTTGCACCACAATATGTGCCAGTGGTCTTGTTCAGTCATGCGGAGTCCCTCAGGGGTCTCCCTTGTCGCCCGTACTATTCAATATCTATCTCCGCCCTCTCCTGGAAATCATCAGTAACCAGAACTTACTCTACCATTCCTACGTGGATGACACCCAACTCTACTTTCACATCAGCAACAAAAAGGATCATTATCTCGGACTAGAGAAATGCCTTGTTCTGATAGAAAATTGGAAGACAGAGAGTTACCTTAAACTCAATGGCTCAAAAACAGAACTCCTTCTGTTCCACGCCAACCGAAAGAGACCTGCCGTAACAACATGGACACCCCCGCCCATTTTGGGACAAACCATCACCCCCAGCACCAAAGTCAAAAGTCTCGGAGTCACTTTTGACTCCGAAATAACAATGGATGCACAAATAAGCTCAGTAGTCAGCGGATCTCACCATTTGCTGCGCCTGCTACGTAGATGCATTCCTTTTATCCCAAAAGAAGACATAGCAGTCGTGGTTGGAACGATAATCAACTCCAGACTCGACTATGCATACGTCCTTTACCTTGGACTCCCAAAGTACCAAATTGATCGTCTAGAAGTCGTCCAGAATACGGCAGCACGACTTGTAACAGGAAAAAACCCTGGGAATAATTCTCCCCTCCCTTAGATCTCATTGGCTGCCAGTAAAAGACAGAATAACATTTAAGGCACTTTGTCTGACGCATAAGCGTATTCAAGGAAGTGCGCCCCAATATTTACGTGACAAATTAAAAGGTCACAACCCCAATCGCGTCCTCCGTTCTACCAACTAAAATCTACTCCAGATACCCAAGGCCAGATACAAGTCCAAAGGAGTACGAAGATTTGCAGTCCAAGGACCTAGACTGTGGAACGCTTTACCAACCAGCATCCGAGCGGAAGTGAATCACGAGGCCTTCAGAAGAAAACTCAAAACCCACTTATTCTGAAGGCAACGTGTAGGAGGAAATGGATACCAAGCACCCCGAGGCGATTCAGTTCGCATATGTTGCGCTATATAAGTTTTCCACCCACTCACACTCCTATCCTTCCAAACTCAGCTCTGCTACCTCCTCACTCCCTACTCCTTCTATTGCCCATGATCTTCCTTAGCACATTCAACATTGCTTCATCCTCTTCTTCCTTCTTAACTTCCTCTAACATTTTCCCATCAAATCGAACCCTCCTTACAGGCCCACCCCCCCCCACACTAGATTGTATTTTTTTTGTCCCCCCCAATCCCTTTTTGTTAAAAAATGTACCCAGTGTCTCATTTGCAAAAACAGTGGGGATTAGGACCTGAAAACGTTTGGTAAATTTTTTTTTTTTTTTACTTTTCACAGGGCTGGGAGAAGGTAGTTACAGATAAGCATTAAATGGTGACATTTCTGTATTGGGTTTTCATCTAATGCCACGTACATACGCTCGGAATTTACGACAACAAATTTTCGATGGGAGCTTTTTGTGTAGGTTCCATCGGACATTTGCTGTCGGAATTTCCGACAACAAAAATTTGAGAGCTTGTTCTCAAATTTTCCAACAACCAAATCCATTCTTGTGAATTCCGATCATGTGTGGACAATTCCGATGCACAAAATTCATAATGGAGATAGCACATTCCTCACGCTGTTACGGACTGAAAAGCACGAGACTGCAAAGTGCGAGTCGTCTCTCACCAAATTTCTACTAACACGACTGGTATTGAACTTCCCTTTTCTAGTGCCATCGTATGTGTTGTATGTGATCGCATTCTTGGCGTTTGGAATTTCCGACAACATTTGTGTGACCGTGTGTATGCAAGACAAGTTTGAGCCAACATCCGTCTGAAATAAATCCACGGTTTTGGTGTCGGAGTTTCCGATTTTCTGTACGCAGCATAACGAGAAAATGTGGTGGAGTGATTATGTAGATATCTTTAGGTAGATTCAGTAAGAGTTAGGCCGGCTTATCAGTAGATAAGCCGACCTAACTCAGAATCTACGCTGACTTATGTTTAACCTCCCTGGCGGTATGATTCTATCTGGAATTACGTACCAAAAGCGGTACAATTATTTTGCAAGGAAATTTGGCGTTTTATACTGTAGGTCTGTAATTTTTAGGAATAACTCACTTAAATCTGACCAAACAAGAGTCTTGTAGGCATCCCGGGTATGATTTTTTTTTTTAAAACAAAATGATAAATTATAATATAATAAACAATTATAAATAATTATAACAAATAATAATATAATTATAATAAAAATTATTCAATAATGTAATCAACTCAAAATCACTGAAATTTGCTCAGTTGCAGAATTGTCACTGTCATTACTTTTATTTTTTTATGACGAATTTCCCCACAAAACGCTATGGCACAATTCTGCAAGTGATTGTAATTTATTATCGCTGTTTTCTAGCTGATCTAAAACCATTTTTGACATAAAGGGACACTTTTGGACAATCTACAGTTTGCAGGGAGAAAGAACAGTTTTTATTATATAAAAGAACATGTAGGACACAGGACAGACCACTAGGGACAAGGGGGGTGTGTATTTTTTACATACAGTACTGTAATCTATAAGATTACAGTATACTGTATGTAATGTGTTTGTTTACTTTTTTGAATTTGGCGCCGTTCTCCGCTCCCGTGCGGAACGGAGATCGGCGGCACACGGGGAGACTGTGAATCGAGCGAGGAGGACCCGCTCGCTCACACAGCGGGGTGGCATCGCTGGATCCAGGGACAAGGTAAGTAACTTGCCTGTGGATTCACCGAGCAGGTAAGCCGCGCCGCTGCACACTCTGCAGTCCACCCCGAGCGTGACTCGGGGATACCGATCCTAACATCGAAAACCCACCCCGAGTCACGCTCGGGTTTACCGCTAAGGGGGTTAAGTGTATGCTCAAACAGAGATACACTTAAACATATCTAAGATAGGACGGCTTGCACCGTCCTATCTTAGATTGCAATATTTCAGATGGCCGCTAGGTGGCACTTCCATTGCGGTCGGCGTAGAATATGTAAATTAGTAGATACGCCGATTCACAAACGTACGCCCGGCCGCCGCAGTACATTTACTCTGTTTCCGTAAGTCATTATCAGGCCTAAAGTTATTCCATCTATTAGATGGAATAGCAATTTTAAAGTATGGCCGCCGTTCCCGCTTCAAGATTCAAAATTTTTACGTCGTTTGCGTAAGTCGTCCGCGAATAGCGATTTACGTAGTTTACGTCCACGTCGAAATCAATAGGCCCGTACGGCGTACTTAGCCGCAATGCACACTGGGAAATGTAGGCGCCCGGGGCATGCGCAGTTAGAAAGAAAGGTGAAAAATGTAAGGTCAAGCACAATTAACATACAACACGCCCCCCTTACACACAATTTAATTAGGCGCCCTTACGCCTGCCCGCTTTAGGCTATGCCGCTGTATATTAGCAGGCAAGTACATTGTGAATCATTTACTTGCCTAGCTAACTTACGGCGGCATAGCCTAAACATGCTAAGCTACGCCGCCGCAAGTTTAAGCTTATGTACCTGAATCTACCTACTTATTACTACTTAGTCACAAGGATTTTGGTCAGAAAGAAAGGAAGGGCACAGAAGAAGAGTGGAGATGTTCTATGGATACAGGTTCTTTCAATTCATTCCTGTGTGTTGGATGATAAAAGTACTGACCATTGTTCAGGTCTTTATCAGCATCTGGACAAAGTTTATGAGGCTTCCATTATGGTGGACATACAGGGGTTGGACAAAAAAAAAGAAACACCACATGATTTGCATGTGTAAAAGTGATTAAATATTTTGCGTCAAAAGTGATTTAACATTCTTTTGCCTTCCGCTGTGTGGTGATACCTCAAGCTAACGGGTGGGAAGTCTCACTTTCCTTACTCACTGTGTGCGCTCCTAGTAATACGGAGTCATCTCAGAGCTTACTCAATTTTCTGGATTTGACGTTTTACATTACAAAGGTCTTGTACTGTGTCTTTTCGCTATTATTTTTGCTTATTTTTAGATGGAGCTCCCCCTCCAGATAACCCCGAGTTTCAAAGAATGAAAATTGCTATTACCTGCTTATCTGGTGTCTCTGTGACTCTAGTTGCCATGACTAAGCTCTGAGGGGCAGAGTGAAATGCATTGAGGCTGTAGCCTGGTGGGAGCCCAGGCTTGGGTTGTCTCTCTCATAACCATCAAAGGAAACCATGGATGTGAAGAACCAGGGATTCTGATCACCTCCCCAGAGTGGAGTAAAAAATTCAAAATCAAGTTGTAGTTGTTGTTTTTTTTTATATTTTGTGTTTTTTTCCCCTTTGCTACTTTCATCAATCATCGTGGGTGGAAGGAAAGAAAATTTCTCGAACAGTTAGTGTTGTTGGGTGAATCCCTCACACAGGAGCCAGTGGCAGCTGTTGCTCAATATTTTGGGGGGCAGCAAACAAACTTCCCCCGCTCACTCACACAGCTGCCACAACCCCCTACGGGAGACAGATGGGAAGGAGGCTTTACTTTAGGAGATGACAGGGATGGAGGATGAGCGGTAGGACTGCTGCTTCTCCTTCCAGCCGAGGGATGAGCTGGGCTTCTCCTCCTGAACGAACAGACGTTGCTTCTTCTGGCTGAACAGGAAGTGGGTCCAGACACTCAATTGGCAAGGAGGCCTAAAACGATCACGATGATACCTCACATGTGTGATTTAAACACGATTTACATATGCGGGCGCGGCTTCCGTATGTGTTTTCTTTCCTGCGCGAGCTCGCAGGGACAGGGGCGCTTTAAAAAAACTTTTGTTTTTTCTTATTTATTTTTATATTTTTAAATTGTGTTTTTTTTATTAAAAAATTCTGAATACTGTATTTTTTTTTAATCCGGCGCTATTGGCGGCCGAGTAAACCGGAAAGTGACTTTGTGACGCCACTTCTGTGTTTACAGAGAGAAGACGGGAACCAAGCTGTTTATGGCTTTTTGAGAGTCTGTCTCTAGGCACCGGAAGTGGTGCATTGGGGATCGGGTCTCCCAGTGGGATGGGAGGCCCGGTAAGAGCGGCAGGAGGGAGGATGTCCCCTCCCATTCCTCCGGGATAACAACCGAGCGGCTTTTAACCACATTGGTTGTTATCCTTGTAAAGCTGATCGCTGGCTCTAAAAAATGGCACAGCTGCAGGCATCATCCCGGTATAACCCCTAAAGCCGAGGACGAATATATGCATATGCTCGGCGGGAAGAATTTTTTCTTTTTATGGCAACATTTGCACAGGTTACTAATTTATCATACCCTATGATTAAGTGGCGTGCACAGCCACGATACGCGTGAGGGAAGTGAGCTGTTGGTGACGTTGTCTCCGCTCTCGGCCCGGAGTGGAGATACTACTGTGTTTGATGTCTGATGTTTAAGATCCTTAACTGAAATGTGAGTGTTTACTATGTCTATATTAAAATTATGCTGACGTGTTTACACTATTGTGAGCGTTATTCCTTCCATATGTGCCTTATGGGGAGTCATTGATTCAAATGAAGAGGGACTTGTACACTGGCTAAGCGCTGCCTTTGTGGAGAGAAGTTGATCTGCAACGCTGCTGCATTTGGAGGGAAAGAGGAGCTGCCATTGGAAATTCACATAAGGCTTATTTTATGCCTCTTAGAGGTAAGAGGCTGGTGAGACTGGGCACGTGGGGAATGAAGCAATTTCTGAGCTAGTTCTGAGCACTGCACATTTGGAAAACGTTGTGGATAGAGTTGAGCGGACACCTGGATGTTCGGGTTCGGGTCCGAACCCGAACTTAAAAAAAAACGTTCGGGTTCGGGAACCCGAACCCAAACTCCGAACTCCATTGTAGTCAATGGGACACGGACTTTTAGAAAAAAAATGCGCGGAGGTCCCCGCAAATTCAATAACCATACCCTTTAGATCTGGTATGGATATTAAGGGGAACCCCGCCGTCAATTTAAAAAAAATGACGTGCGGTTCCCCCTAAATATCCATAACCAGACCCGTTATCCGAGCACGTTGACCTGGCCGGCCGCAGAAAAGAGGGGGGACAGAGTGCGGCCCCCCCTCTCTTGAACCGCACCAGGCCACATGCCCTCAACATGGGGAGGATGTCCCCATGTTGATGGGGACAAGGGTCTCATCCCCACAACCCTTGCCCGGTGGTTGTGGGGGTATGCGGGCGGGAGGCTTATCAGAATCTGGAAGACCTCTTTAACAAAGGGGACCCCCAGATCCTGACCCCCCCTGTGTGAAATGGTAACTGGGGAAGCCCATAGTCTTCCCTCTTCCTGGGCTTCCCCAATGACGTAGCAGAGGGCACGTCAGAGGGTGCGGGGTCATGTGACGGGTGGCCCTGCCTCCTCTAGATAAGTAATGTCACAGCTACAGCGCGTCATTCGCTGGGCTGTGTCCAGCGATGAGGAGGTCGGCGATGCTGAGCTCCGGATGGATCTTCTCATCGCTGGAGCGGACATCAGCCGGCCGTCGCAGGATCTTCTCATCACTGGAGATCACCCGCAGCCTTCGCAGGATCAGGACAACGTTGAAGCAGGAAGCCGGGAACGAGTGGATTATCACCGCTGGAGTTTTTTAATTTATTTTTTTTTATTAATGAAGGACTTTATTCTACGGTGTGTGTGTTTTTTTTACAAGACTTTACACTTCCTTCGTGAAATGGTAGGGGTACAGTGTACCCCATTATCATTTCACACAGGGGGGGTCAGGATCTGGGGGTCCCCTTTGTTAAAGGGGTCTTCCAGATTCTGATAAGCCTCCCGCCCGCATACCCCCACAACCACCGGGCAAGGGTTGTGGGGATGAGACCCTTGTCCCCATCAACATGGGGACATCCTCCCCATGTTGAGGGCATGTGGACTGGTGCGGATCAGGAGAGGGGGGGCCGCACTCTGCCCCCCCCTCTTTTCTGCAACCGGCCAGGTCAACGTGCTCGGATAACGGGTCTGGTTATGGATATTTAGGGGGAACCGCACGTCATTTTTATTTTAAATTGACGGCGGGGTTCCCCTTAATATCCATACCAGACCTGTAGGGTCTGGTTATGGATATTTAGGGGAAACCGCACGTCATTTGTTTTTTAAATTGACGGCAGGGTTCCCCTTAATATCCATACCAGACCTAAAGGGAATTTGCGGGGACCTCCACGCATTTTTTTTCCCGAACTCCGATCCCGGACCCAAACTTTTCCAATTATTTGGGATCGGGTCCGGGTTCGGGAAAAATCCAAAGTCTGTACCGAACCCGAACTTTACAGTTCGGGTTCGCTCAACCCTAGTTATAACCTAATAAACATAGTATTGGTAACCAAGGCTTAAGATGACTTTTTTTGTGGTAGCTGGAGAGTGTGAAGTAGACATCTGAGGACTTTCCTCATTGCACAGGACTTGGAAGAGAGATATTCAGAAGTAAAATAGTGCATATTATGGAGGCGTTGCTGTTGACCCAACAGTATCCCTAGAGTCTTTAGTATTCTCTATCGGCTTGCCATGTATGATGTAAGTATGTTCCAGCACTTACTCATATTATACAGAGATTGCATGCCGAGTTGCAAACATCCCACACCTTGGAGAACTTGTGTGGGCAACCCCTAGATTCGTAAGTAAATGTATACAATGGGACCATTTTGTTAACAATAGACTTCCGATAATCTAAAGTAGGTGCCTGGGGAGATTTCCTATAAAACTAAGGTTAAGGCTTTCTTTATACCATGACAAAATCTAGTGTTGTGTTATTGTTTTGTATTTGTTTAATTATGGCAACTCTTGTACAGGTTACTAATGTTCCCACCTATGTGTGTTCCAATACTGAGACAAGGATGCAAATTTGGTATTCCCTGAGAGCCACAATAGGACACCACTCTTCCCAACAATGGAGGTTGGCTTCCATAAACATGGTCATTGTGATGAAAACAGTATCAGCAGTCACACCTCAGCCCGGTATTCTACCTCCTCTTTAGCATATCAATTCAATATCAATGAGATGATAAGTTATGTCCTGGGTGTGAACATTCTCTTTATATTCTACAGATAGACATTGTCTATGAAATCCAAATCTCATTTATATTATTACATTTACCTAAATTGTTAAATAGTTGCTATTTTATATTTTTCACCACATTTCAGATATTCAGGTGCTTTTCTTTTCAAAAGGCCAACCCCATGCAGTAGGCATCCCTAATGAACAACAGGTGACATAAAGGGAAGTAACATAGAAAGTGTATTGATTTTATACAGTCTGTTCAGACGGGTGGAACTATAATGAGGTGAAGTAAAACAAAAATCAAAAAGATTCTCCATGTAGAATGAGAAATTGTGACTCCCTTCTTTTACTCATAATCATTTTTTTTTAACATAAAGCATAACTAATAAAATGTATATAAATTAGGAAAGGTGTCTCTATATGGAAACACTAACAGCGCTTAGGTAAAAGAAAAAAATCTAAAATTACCCCTCTGCTTATGGTGATAGATATTCACCCTTGGTGAGAGCAATTGTCACTCCAAATCAATCATATACCATGAGTGAAAAAGAAGAGCACAAAACCTCACTGAAATGATAATGGTTGAAATTGCAAAAGAAACGATGATACAAAGTCCATTTTCCAAAAAAACGCATTAGCATAAAAAAGTCTCTAAAATCATGGTAATTCCTGTGCGTTGTTATACTCCTGAAGTGTCCACACAAAGATCTTCACATACAGGTCTCCCTTAGGAGTTCTACTCACCAGATGCCTATGGTGTAATCAGCCTTGAGAACTCCTGTGATCCTGCTGGGCTCCTTCAAATGGTATGCCTAGGATGTATCCTGGAAGACTCTAAATATCTTTCCTCCTATTACCAGCGTCAGATGCCTATGGTGTAATCAGCCTTGAGAACTCCTGTGATCCTGCTGGGCTCCTTCAAATGGTATGCCTAGGATGTATCCTGGAAGACTCTAAATATCTTTCCTCCTATTACCAGCGTCTCTCGGTGGAGTGGATGGGTAATCAAGGGCAGAGTATGATCATGGAAAATAAGCATAGGAAAGAAACATAGTGTGATACTGCTTTTTATTCAAACCAAGCCCCTCACAAAATGTTATGCTTACAATGTAATAGAAAAATACAGGCACATCAGATGTTAGGACTATTAGCTCACGTAGCTATGTTGCTTGTCAGCTCAGCTCCAGCTGACAAGTTGCTCGTTCTATACAACTGCTGTCTGTATGGGTGTAGACTCGTCGTGTAGCCACGCCCTGACGCGTTTCGGGATTGGTTCCCGTCTTCAGAGGGCGTCTAACAGTATCAGCAGTCACACCTCAGCCCGGTATTCTACCTCCTCTTTAGCATATCAATTCAATATCAATGAGATGATAAGTTATGTCCTGGGTGTGAACATTCTCTTTATATTCTACAGATAGACATTGTCTATGAAATCCAAATCTCATTTATATTATTACATTTACCTAAATTGTTAAATAGTTGCTATTTTATATTTTTCACCACATTTCAGATATTCAGGTGCTTTTCTTTTCAAAAGGCCAACCCCATGCAGTAGGCATCCCTAATGAACAACAGGTGACATAAAGGGAAGTAACATAGAAAGTGTATTGATTTTATACAGTCTGTTCAGACGGGTGGAACTATAATGAGGTGAAGTAAAACAAAAATCAAAAAGATTCTCCATGTAGAATGAGAAATTGTGACTCCCTTCTTTTACTCATAATCATTTTTTTTTAACATAAAGCATAACTAATAAAATGTATATACTGTAAAACCTGGCTAGTCACTAAATAAAGGTGAGGACTCTGAACTCAGAAAACCAGGAGAAGGTAGCAATGGGGCAACTAGAGGAAACAAAGACACTATGTAAGTATGCCATAGCATGCACAAATGAGGCGCATACTTGCACATTATGGCAAGATCCTTGTTGACACTTATGTTTAATTCCCCTATAAACTGATTATAAATATAAATATATACACTGGAGGACTGCCTAAACCATCCCTTTCTCAAACTTTTGAAAAATCTAAAAAGATCCTCGGTGTCAGCTGCAACTTATCAATGAGACAGAATTTGCTTCTTGGTCAAGCAACCCTTAGCAATAATGGATCCCTGGCTGAGAGAAGCTCATCTTCATCTAGATCAGTGGTTCTCAACCTGGGGGTCGGGACACCCTCAGGGGTCGAATGGCAATTTGCCAGGGGTCACCGAATCCTGGGTTGTTCCTGAAGCCCGCACCACTCTTTCAGACTTTTTGTGGAAGCAGCCCAGCTGGGCTGTCCTTGGAGCCTGTGGCTGCCCACTCAGCCTTTTCGCAGCCACCCATTCAGTTCATGGCATGGGTGGGGGCAGAGACTAGAGGTCAGCTGACTTGTGAGAAATGTGAAGTGGGAGGGGCTGGGGAGACCCTATCTCCTGATTAAGGCATAGGTGACCTTGATCAAGAGCACCTAAGTAGGCTGATCAGAACTCAGCCCAGTACTGCCTCTGATCCCACCCCCCACCAGCACTGCCACTCATCCCAACTTCCCACCAGCACTGCCACTTATCCCATTCCCTCCACCAAGGAGTAAGAGAAGGAATAAAAATAGAGAATACATGGAAGGGAGAGGAAAAGAGGAGGAGGAACAAAGAATAAGAGAAAGAACAAGAAAGACAGCTAGAGAGAGGGATAGGGAAAAAAACTGAAATGAGGATAGAGAGAGATAAAAGGGAAAGAAGGGAGGACATAAAAAGAGTGATACATCCCAAAATGTACCATAAGGGGTTTTACTGTATGAGTGGAAGGGACTCAGGGAAAATGTCCGTGGTTTAGGGGCGCAAATTACTTGTCTTGCCTTGGGTGCCGACAACCCACGCTACAAAAATTATTTTACTGTTGGGGGTCCCCACAACATGGGAAATTTTATCAAGGGGTCACGGCACTAGTGAGGTTGAGAACCACTGATCTAGATCAATTCTCTTCTTATTGGAACTAAGTGTTCAGCAGTTAAGGGATGACTAATTTTGGCCAATGGGGACAATCTGGTTTTCCATTTAGAATACTAAAGTTAAGGATTACTTTTATGCCATGGCAACCCCAAGTGTTGTGTTATAGATTATATAATTAATGCCAACCTAGTTTTATTGTACAGTAATCAGAAGCATCGGCTTTGAAAGGTATTTACTTTTGAAGGCACAATCTACAGATTTGGTATCCTTGTCTCCATTCTTGGTTTGTTGTTTTAACAGAACATCATGTCACTATGATATTTTCCATTATATGATATACACATGGGTGTATAGGTCAGAGACTCACCAAGTAGTAAAGAAATGATCAGGATGTTTGGAGATGAATGTCTGGAAATAAGCCCAGACATGGCAGATCCAATATTCCTATCCTGACAGGTCATTTTAATCCTCCTGCAAACAATTTTTATGCTGATGATATTTTTATACTGCATTTTTTTTATCTTCAAAAAGTCCTTATTAATCTAAAGCCATTGTGTACAATGTTACTAGAAGGCATAGAACATAGGCAAAATGCAAAAACACACAAGAATCTACAGCCAATGTTACATTTTTCTTTCTCAATAAGTTATCTGGATAGTTTTCCTTTTTTTTTTTAAGAAAATGACCAGAGCTGCATTTTTTATTTGATGTTCTATCAAAGCTAGGGTGGTAGAGGTCAGTTTTGAGGTTTTTAAGTCCCTAAACAATTTTTTATGTGGCGCTGTTATTTTTATTAATCTTTACATTTTGATAACCTTTTTGGGTTATGATAACTAACTGCCATGGATGTATTTGAGAATATGGAGAAAATGGTGGTAGATTTAGAGGAGGTTTTCTGTTCCACCAAGGAACACCTCGGATAGACTTGGAAACCGATTTTAAACAGTTGAAACATCAAGAGAGATATTCAGAAGTAAAACAGTGCGTATTGTGGAGGCATTGCTGATGACCCAACAGTATCCCTGGACTCTGTTCAAATATCCCACACCTTGGAGGACTTTTGTGGGCAACCCCTAGATTCGTAAGTAAATGTATACAATGGGACCATTGGAATAGACTTCCAATAATCTAAAGTAGGTGCCTGGGGAGATTTCCTATAATACTAAGGTTGAGGCTTTCTTTATACCATGACAAAATCTAATGTTGTGTTATTGTTTTTTATTTTTGATGGCAACTCTTGTACAGGTTACTAATGTTCCCACCTATGTGTGTTCCAATACTGAGACAATAATGCAAATTTGGTATTCCCTGAGAGCCACAATAGGACACCGCTCTTCCCAACAATGGAGGTTGGCTTCCATAAACATGGTCATTGTGATGAAGACAGTATCAGCAGTCACACCTCAGCCAGGCATTCTACATCCTCTTTAGCATATCAATTCACAAGCCCATCCCTAATGAGATGATAAGTTATGTCCTGAGTGTGAACATTCTCTCTATTTTCTACAGATAGACATTGTCCAAGAAAACCAAAGTGTACTTTTAATAAATAACACAATCTCAGTCGTATTATTAAATTTTCCTAAATTGTTAAATAGTTGCTATTTTATATTTTTCGCCACATTTCAGATATTCAGTAGGCATCCCTGATGAACAACAGGTGACATAAAGGGAAGTAACATAGAAAGTGTATTGATTTTATACAGTCTGTTCAGACTGGTGGAACTATAATGAGATGAGATGAAGTAAAACAAAAATCAAAAAGATGGAACCAAATTCTCCATGTAGAATGAGCAATTGTGACTCCCTTATTTTATACATAAGCTTTTTTTTTTACTTAAATCATAACTACTCAAATTTATATACTGTAAAACCTGGCCATCCAATAAATAAAGCTGAGGACACCGAAATCAGAAGACCGGGAGAAGGTAGCAATGGGGCAACTAGAGGAAACAAAGACATTATGTGAGGTAAGTATGTCATAACATGCAAAAATGAGGTGTGTACTTGTATATTATGGCAAGAGCCCTGTCGACACTTATGTTTAATTCCACTATAAACGGATTATATATATATATACCCTGGAGGACTGCCTAAACATCCTTTTCTCAATTTTTTTTTTAAATCTAAAAAGATCCTTGGTGTCAGTTGCAACTTATCAATGAGACAGAATTTTCTTCTTGGTCAAGCAACCCTTAGCAATAATGGAACACTGGTTGAGAGAAGCTCATCTTCATCTATATCAATTCTCTTCTTATTGGAACTAAGTGTTCAGCAGTTAAGGAATGACTAGTTTTGGCCAAAGGGGGACAACCTGTTTTTTCATGTAGAATACTAAGATTTGGCATCCTTGTCTCAATACTTGGTTTTTCGTTTTCCCAGAACATCATGTCAGTATGATATTTTCCATTATATGATATACACATGGATTGTTCTAGGTCAGAGACTCACCAAGTAGTGAAGAAATTATCAGGATGTTTGGAGATGAATCTCTAAAATAAGCCCAGACATGGCAGATCCAATATTCCTATCCTGACAGGTGCTTTAATCTCCCTGCAAACTATTTTAATGCTGATGATATTTTTATACTCCATTTTTTTATCTTCAATAAGTCCTTATTAATCTAAAGCCATTGTGTACAATCTTACTAGACAGCATAAAACATAGGCAAAAGGCAAAAACCCACAAGAACCTACAGCCAATGTTATATTTTTTATTTTTTTCTCAATAAATTATCTGGTTAGTTTTCCGTTTTGTTTAAAAAATGAGCAGCGCTGCTTATTTTTGAAAAAGTGTTTTTTATTTGATGTTCTATCAAAGCTAAGGTGGCAGAGGTCTGTTTTTTAGTATTTCAGTCCCTAAACACATTTTTCTGTGGCGCTGTTATTTTTATTAATCTTAACATTTTGATAACCTTTTTGGGTTATGATAACTAGCTGCCATGGAAGTATTTGGTAATATGGAGAAAAGGGTGGTAGATTTAGAGGAAGTTTCCAGTTTCCACCAAGGAACACCTGGGATAGACTTAGAAAACATTTTTAAACAGTTAAAACATCTCATGGAAAAACAAATTAAGATTTGGTGGGAGGTGAATATTCTGGAATTATATATTAAGCAGAGGAGAACACAAAGGAGGTGGAGATGGGACACCAGAAAAACAGACCAGTGCTTCTCATAACAGTATTTTATTTGATGTTCTATCAAAGCTAGAATGGCAGTGGTCAGTTTTTTTGGTATTTAAGTCTCTAAACTATTTTTTTGTGGGCCTTTTGGTTTTGATAATCTTAGTTCTCTCTCTTGTATTAGTTATTCATTATACAATGCGGTAAAACATAAATATTAGAAAACAAATAATTTTCAATTTCATAGTAAATATGGTGGAAAGTTTAATTTCAAAACTCAGTAAAGTTTTTAAAGTATTAGGATTAAATATGCTGAAACCCAATCACCTATTCTCTAGAAAACCTGTTTATATGCAAATCAGTAAGAACAATGTAGGTTACTTACACATCATTTACATGAGAAGTCAGCCAATGGAAAGCCTTCATTCTCTGCCTTCTCCGCCCATCTCCTTTGTATAAAGGGGACCTCTCCCTCCTCTGATCAGTAGCTCTACTTTCAGAGATCCCTGAACACTCATCTATTACAGCCTAGCTGGAGATTTGGTGACTTTGTCTGGTGTTGATCTGCAGAAGAACTTAATACTTTGAGAAACAAATCCAACTTCATCACCGCTGAATCCTCTCCACATTAAGGTAATGTCACTTTCATCTAACCAATCAATGTATATTTTTATTATTTAATGAACATTCTGATAATAATTCTTCAGAGGTTCATGAGGTGTATGTAATAAATATATAAAACCTAAATATGAAAAACTGATGAAAGGGACATTGAGTGGAGGTTCAGGACAGGATAATATGTAATAAAATGTATACAGAAGACAGGATAGACATTGGAGGCTTGCCATGATCAGCCTGATGAAAAAGTTGTTAGTAATACATTATATGCGATAAAAAGTTTCCTTAGTCATAGTTCTGATTCAATTTACACGTCTTACTTGGCTGAGCTCTGTGTTCATCCTCCTGACTTTATGTAAGGAAACTGGAAAGTTGAGATAGCTGTTCGACAAAAAAAAAAAGCAGAGTATCTCTTGTAGGTCATCTTATGGTATGTTTGGTCTTTTTATGGCATTACCTGCCAGAAATATAAGATTTACCAAAATTCTTCTGGTAGCAGATACACCTTTCCACCTGCTATCCAAAGTTTATTACATTTCCTTCCCAAATGTCACTTGGAGGTAAAATTACTCTTTTGACCACCCAGTTACCCAGACAGCCCCCACCCATGACTGAACTGATAACTATTGGATATATTGTGGTACCTATTTATTGTTATAAGACTTGGCTTTTCTATTTGCTATTGTAATTGATAAAGTTATACATTTGCTTGATAATTGTCTTCTATATGAATCGCCGTATTTCTATATTCAAGTCCTTTTAACTGTACTCCATACATTTCTGTTGTTCTGTTCAAACTCTCATTTAACTTATTCCTGAGTCACATTCATTAATAAGGGGAGCTTTATTGAGCATTTCATATTTATAGGTATATAAATGCTAGTAATACCCTGTAGTATTCATATTTTACACATTTCTAAAGTTTCTCTTAAAAGATGTGTTTTCTTTTTGTAAGAAGTTTTCTTTTTTTTCCTCTCCAGGACACTATGGCCTCCGTTGTTCATAAGGTGGAAGGAGTTCTGGACAGAATGGTCTCCTCCTATTCAAAAGGTCTACAGGAGGTAGACTTACAGGAGTACTTCCTCAAGGTGAAGGAACTTGGAGAAGGAGGCTATGGAAGAGTATTATCGGCAAACCACAGGATAACAGGTCAGTAAATTAATATAACTAACAATTCAATATCATCTACAACCTGCGGTGGAGCATACATACTGCCGGGTTTCCGGACCATAGCTCTCATGGCAGTTTTCCTGTTGGGAAACCCAGCCGTGTGTAGGGGGAAAAAAGCTACCAAGCAGGCATTAGAGATTTCAGTACGGCTTGTAAGGCTGAAATATAGCTTTAAATGAAGCATAATACATTCTCAAATATTTTATTAAGATCGGTTGCTCCAAGATTGAGATATTTCATAAAAAATTACCAGCTATAAATTTCTAATTTTGTAATCTAAGTTTTTTTTTCATTTATTTTTCAGGTCAAAAAATGGCATTGAAGATCATGGATAAAAACAGAATCAGCCAGCGGTCTTTCCTTCAGGAGTTCAGTATTTCATACTTACTTTCTTCTCATCCCAACATCATCGGATGTTATGGCATCGGCTTCACCACCATTGATTACTTCGTCTTCGTCCAAGAACTGGCCCCTGTTGGTGATCTGTGCTCCATGATTTTACCACATGTAAGTACATTAAGTTTTCAGTATACCCATATGTTTAAGTTTTGATAAAGAAATGTTATAACAAATAGTTTGAATTTCCCATCACTTTACCATCGCCGGGACATTTAGCGAAAGAGAATCTCTTTTGGGGGAACACATACAGAAAAAGAATCCAACCCTAGTCTAAAACTAAAAAAAAAAAAAAAAAATACGGCCATACATATACTTTAACTGATTGTGAATTTCTCTTCTACCCTACAGTATTTAACATCTATTTTGTATTTTGATTTCTTGTTTTTCCTAGGTGGGAATTCCAGAAGATGCTGTTAAAAGGTGTGCTGTACAGATCTCCAATGCTCTCGAATTCATGTCCGAGAAAGGACTTGTTCATATGGATTTGAAGCCAGAAAACATTTTGGTGTTCGACAAGGACTGTCACTCCATCAAGATCACAGACTTTGGCCTTGCTAAGGTCAAAGGAACAGTGATAACCTCCAGGTCTGGCAGCAAATTCTACATGGCCCCAGAATTGCGTGACATAACCATCTCAGATGGACTGGTTGTAGATGGCAGCCTGGATGTGTGGTCGTTTGGTTTCATCATCTACTGCCTACTCACAGGGGAGTTTCCATGGACGGTAGCCACCCTTGACGATGAAGCATTTAAACGTTTTGTTGACTGGCAAAACAATTTTCATATATACAATCCTCCTGAAGCATGGATAAAGATTCCCACTGGCATACGAAGGATGTTTATCGATCTTTTGGCTATTGACTATATGAAGAGAAGTAAAGCTACAGAAATCCTGAAATATATGAGTGAAATTTGGAAGGAAGACACCCCAGATGTAGCCACAGGACAAGAAGATGAGGATCCAATGGAAAGCAGTTCTGTACTATCTGAGGAATCCATGGCTTCCCGCTTGAACACCTCTCAGGGTAGTGTTTCCATCACATCCTTGTCTTACCTTTTGACCACAGACTCTTCTGTATCTCAGTCTGAGATGACTCCAGAGCCACAGAAGGACAACATGGAAGAGGCAGTAATCATATTTGATGATGAATTTTCCTTACATGTTGGTGCAGAGGTAGACATTGAAGGAACATGAATTGGTGAGTGATGGAGCATCTAAAGAAACATCACATACATCAAACTTTCTGAGGTACGTGGCTTCCTCAATTCGCTATTCAATGTTTTAGCGTCATGTCACACTAGCAACTCTTCACAAAGTCATTTGTTTTTGTACCACAATATGTGCCAGTGGTCTTGTTCAGTCATGCAGAGTCCCTCAGGGGTCTCCCTTGTCGCCCGTACTATTCAATATATATCTCAGCCCTCTTCTGGAAATCATCAGTAACCAGAACTTACTCTACCATTCCTACGTGGATGACACCCAACTCTACTTTCACATCAGCAACAAAAAGGATCATTATCTCGGACTAGAGAAATGCCTTGTTCTGATAGAAAATTGGAAGACAGAGAGTTACCTTAAAATCAATGGCTCAAAAACAGAACTCCTTCTGTTCCACGCCAACCGAAAGAGACCTGTCGTGACAACATGGACACCCCCGCCCATTTTGGGACAAACCATCACCCCCAGCACCAAAGTCAAAAGTCTCGGAGTCACTTTTGACTCCGAAATGACAATGGATGCACAAATAAGCTCAGTAGTCAGCGGATCTCACCATTTGCTGTGCCTGCTACGTAGATGCATTCCTTTTATCCCAAAAGAAGACATAGCAGTCGTGGTTGGAACGATAATCAACTCCAGACTCGACTATGCAAACGCCCTTTACCTTGGACTCCCAAAGTACCAAATTGATCGTCTACAAGTCGTCCAGAATACGGCGGCACGACTTGTAACAGGAAAAAAACCCTGGGAATCATTCTCCCATTCCTTAGATCTCATTGGCTGCCAGTAAAAGACAGAATAACATTTAAGGCACTTTGTCTGACACATAAGTGTGTTCAAGGAAGTGCGCCCCAATATTTACGTGACAAATTAAAAGGTCACAACCCCAATCGCGTCCTCCTTTCTACCAACTAAAATCTACTCCAGATACCCAAGGCCAGATACAAGTCCAAAGGAGTACGAAGATTTGCAGTCCAAGGACCTAGACTGTGGAACGCTTTACCAACCAGCATCCGAGCGGAAGTGAATCACGAGGCCTTCAGAAGAAAACTCAAAACCCACCTATTCTGAAGGCAACGTGTAGGAGGAAATAGATACCAAGCGCCCCGAGGCGATTCAGTTCGCATGTGTTGCGCTATATAAGTTTTCCACTCACTCACTCACACTCCTATCCTTCCAAACCAAATTCAGCTCTGCTACCTCCTCACTCCCTACTCCTTCTATTGCCCATGATCTTCCTTAGCACATTCAACATTGCTTCATCCTCTTCTTCCTTCTTAACTTCCTCTAACCTTGGCCCACCAAATCGAACCCTCCTTACAGGCCCACCCCCCCCCCCACACTAGATTGTATTTTTTTTGTCCCCCCCAATCCCTTTTTGTTAAAAAATGTACCCAATGTCACATTTTGCAAAAACAAGAGCGTGGTCAGTGGGAATTAGGACCTGAAAACGTTTGGTAAATTTTTTTTTTTACTTTTCACAGGGCTGGGAGAAGGTAGTTACAGATAAGCATTAAATGGTGACATTTCTGTATTGGGTTTTCATCTAATGCCGCGTGCATACGCTCGGAATTTACGACAACAAATTTTCGATGGAAGCTTTTTGTGTAGGTTCCATCGGACATTTGCTGTCGGAATTTCCGACAACAAAAATTTGAGAGCTTGTTCTCAAATTTTCCGACAACCAAATCCGTTCTTGTGAATTCCGATCATGTGTGGACAATTCCGATGCACAAAATTCATAATAGAGATAGCACATTCCTCACGCTGTTACGGACTGAAAAGCATGAGACTGCAAAGTGCGAGTCGTCTCTCACCAAATTTCTACTAACACGACTGGTATTGAACTTCCCTTTTCTAGTGCCATCGTATGTGTTGTATGTGATCGCATTCTTGGCGTTTGGAATTTCCGACAACATTTGTGTGACCGTGTGTATGCAAGACAAGTTTGAGCCAACATCCGTCTGAAAAAAATCCACGGTTTTGTTGTCGGAGTTTCCGATTTTCTGTACGCAGCATAACGAGTAAATGTGGTGGAGTGATTATGTAGATATCTTTAGGTAGATTCAGTAAGAGTTAGGCCGGCTTATCAGTAGATAAGCCGACCTAACTCAGAATCTACGCCGACTTATGTTTAACCTCCCTGGCGGTATGATTCTATCTGGAATTACGTACCAAAAGCGGTACAATTATTTTGCAAGGAAATTTGGCGTTTTATACTGTAGGTCTGTAATTTTTAGGAATAACTCACTTAAATCTGACCAAACAAGAGTCTTGTAGGCATCCCGGGTATGATTTTTTTTTTAAAACAAAATGATAAATTATAATATAATAAACAATTATAAATAATTATAACAAATAATAATATAATTATAATAAAAATTATTCAATAATGTTATCAACTCAAAATCACTGAAATTTGCTCAGTTGCAGAATTGTCGCTGTCATTACTTTTATTTTTTTATGACGAATTTCCCCACAAATCGCTATGGCACAATTCTGCAAGTGATTATAATTTATTATCGCTGTTTTCAAGCTGATCTAAAACCATTTTTGACATAAAGGGACACTTTTGGACAATCTACAGTTTGCAGGGAGAAAGAACAGTTTTTATTATATAAAAGAACATGTAGGACACTGGACAGACCACTAGGGACAAGGGGGGTGTGTATTTTTTACATACAGTACTGTAATCTATAAGATTACAGTATACTGTAGGTAATGTGTTTGTTTACTTTTTTGAATTTGGCGCCGTTCTCCGCTCCCGTGCGTCGTAACGTCGCAGGGAACGGAGATCGGCGGCACACGGGGAGACTGTGAATCGAGCGAGGAGGACCCGCTCGCTCACACAGCGGGGTGGCATCGCTGGATCCAGGGACAAGGTAAGTAACTTGCCTGTGGATTCACCGAGCAGGTAAGCCGCGCCGCTGCACACTCTGCAGTCCACCCCGAGCGTGACTCGGGGATACCGATCCTAACATCGAAAACCCACCCCGAGTCACGCTCGGGTTTACCGCTAAGGGGGTTAAGTGTATGCTCAACCAGAGATACACTTAAACATATCTAAGATAGGACGGCTTGCACCGTCCTATCTTAGATTGCAATATTTCAGATGGCCGCTAGGTGGCACTTCCATTGCGGTCGGCGTAGAATATGTAAATTAGTAGATACGCCGATTCACAAACGTACGCCCGGCCGCCGCAGTACATTTACTCTGTTTCCGTAAGTCATTATCAGGCCTAAAGTTATTCCATCTATTAGATGGAATAGCAATTTTAAAGTATGGCCGCCGTTCCCGCTTCAAGATTCAAAATTTTTACGTCGTTTGCGTAAGTCGTCCGCGAATAGCGATTTACGTAGTTTACGTCCACGTCGAAATCAATAGGCCCGTACGGCGTACTTAGCCGCAATGCACACTGGGAAATGTAGGCGCCCGGCGCATGCGCAGTTAGAAAGAAAGGTGAAAAATGTAAGGTCAAGCACAATTAACATACAACACGCCCCCCTTACACACAATTTAATTAGGCGCCCTTACGCCTGCCCGCTTTAGGCTATGCCGCCGTATATTAGCAGGCAAGTACATTGTGAATCATGTACTTGCCTAGCTAACTTACGGCGGAGTAGCCTAAACACGCTAAGCTACGCCGCCGCAAGTTTAAGCTTATGTACCTGAATCTACCTACTTATTACTACTGAGTCACAAGGATTTTAGTCAGAAAGAAAGCAAGGGCACAGAAGAAGAGTGGAGATGTTCTATGGATACAGGTTCTTTCACTTCATTCCTGTGTGTTGGATGATAAAAGTACTGACCATTGTTCAGGTCTTTATCAGCATCTGGACAAAGTTTATGAGGCTTCCATTATGGTGGACATACAGGGGTTGGACAAAAAAAAAGAAACACCACATGATTTGCATGTGTAAAAGTGATTAAATATTTTGCGTCAAAAGTGATTTAACATTCTTTTGCCTTCCGCTGTGTGGTGATACCTCAAGCTAACGGGTGGGAAGTCTCACTTTCCTTACTCACTGTGTGCGCTCCTAGTAATACGGAGTCATCTCAGAGCTTACTCAATTTTCTGGATTTGACGTTTTACATTACAAAGGTCTTGTACTGTGTCTTTTCTCTATTATTTTTGCTTATTTTTAGATGGAGCTCCCCCTCCAGATAACCCCGAGTTTCAAAGAATGAAAATTGCTATTACCTGCTTATCTGGTGTCTCTGTGACTCTAGTTGCCATGACTAAGCTCTGAGGGGCAGAGTGAAATGCATTGAGGCTGTAGCCTGGTGGGAGCCCAGGCTTGGGTTGTCTCTCTCATAACCATCAAAGGAAACCATGGATGTGAAGAACCAGGGATTCTGATCACCTCCCCAGAGTGGAGTAAAAAATTCAAAATCAAGTTGTAGTTGTTGTTTTTTTTTATATTTTGTGTTTTTTTCCCCTTTGCTACTTTCATCAATCATCGTGGGTGGAAGGAAAGAAAATTTCTCGAACAGTTAGTGTTGTTGGGTGAATCCCTCACACAGGAGCCAGTGGCAGCTGTTGCTCAATATTTTGGGGGGCAGCAAACAAACTTCCCCCGCTCACTCACACAGCTGCCACAACCCCCTACGGGAGACAGATGGGAAGGAGGCTTTACTTTAGGAGATGACAGGGAGGGAGGATGAGCGGTAGGACTGCTGCTTCTCCTTCCAGCCGAGGGATGAGCTGGGCTTCTCCTCCTGAACGAACAGACGTTGCTTCTTCTGGCTGAACAGGAAGTGGGTCCAGACACTCAATTGGCAAGGAGGCCTAAAACGATCACGATGATACCTCACATGTGTGATTTAAACACGATTTACATATGCGGGCGCGGCTTCCGTATGTGTTTTCTTTCCTGCGCGAGCTCGCAGGGACAGGGGCGCTTTAAAAAAACTTTTGTTTTTTCTTATTTATTTTTATATTTTTAAATTGTGTTTTTTTTATTAAAAAATTCTGAATACTGTATTTTTTTTTAATCCGGCGCTATTGGCGGCCGAGTAAACCGGAAAGTGACTTTGTGACGCCACTTCTGTGTTTACAGAGAGAAGACGGGAACCAAGCTGTTTATGGCTTTTTGAGAGTCTGTCTCTAGGCACCGGAAGTGGTGCATTGGGGATCGGGTCTCCCAGTGGGATGGGAGGCCCGGTAAGAGCGGCAGGAGGGAGGATGTCCCCTCCCATTCCTCCGGGATAACAACCGAGCGGCTTTTAACCACATTGGTTGTTATCCTTGGAAAGCTGATCACTGGCTCTAAAAAATGGCACAGCTGCAGGCATCATCCCGGTATAACCCCTAAAGCCGAGGACGAATATATGCATATGCTCGGCGGGAAGAATTTTTTCTTTTATGGCAACATTTGCACAGGTTACTAATTTATCATACCCTATGATTAAGTGGCGTGCACAGCCACGATACGCGTGAGGGAAGTGAGCTGTTGGTGACGTTGTCTCCGCTCTCGGCCCGGAGTGGAGATACTACTGTGTTTGATGTCTGATGTTTAAGATCCTTAACTGAAATGTGAGTGTTTACTATGTCTATATTAAAATTATGCTGACGTGTTTACACTATTGTGAGCATTATTCCTTCCATATGTGCCTTATGGGGAGTCATTGATTCAAATGAAGAGGGACTTGTACACTGGCTAAGCGCTGCCTTTGTGGAGAGAAGTTGATCTGCAACGCTGCTGCATTTGGAGGGAAAGAGGAGCTGCCATTGGAAATTCACATAAGGCTTATTTTATGCCTCTTAGAGGTAAGAGGCTGGTGAGACTGGGCACGTGGGGAATGAAGCACTTTCTGAGCTAGTTCTGAGCACTGCACATTTGGAAAACGTTGTGGATAGAGTTGAGCGGACACCTGGATGTTCGGGTTCGGGTCCGAACCCGAACTTAAAAAAAAAACGTTCGGGTTCGGGAACCCGAACCCAAACTCCGAACTCCATTGTAGTCAATGGGACACGGACTTTTAGAAAAAAAATGCGCGGAGGTCCCCGCAAATTCAATAACCATACCCTTTAGATCTGGTATGGATATTAAGGGGAACCCCGCCGTCAATTTAAAAAAAATGACGTGCGGTTCCCCCTAAATATCCATAACCAGACCCGTTATCCGAGCACGTTGACCTGGCCGGCCGCAGAAAAGAGGGGGGACAGAGTGCGGGCCCCCCCTCTCTTGAACCGCACCAGGCCACATGCCCTCAACATGGGGAGGATGTCCCCATGTTGATGGGGACAAGGGTCTCATCCCCACAACCCTTGCCCGGTGGTTGTGGGGGTATGCGGGCGGGAGGCTTATCAGAATCTGGAAGACCTCTTTAACAAAGGGGACCCCCAGATCCTGACCCCCCCTGTGTGAAATGGTAACTGGGGAAGCCCATAGTCTTCCCTCTTCCTGGGCTTCCCCAATGACGTAGCAGAGGGCACGTCAGAGGGTGCGGGGTCATGTGACGGGTGGCCCTGCCTCCTCTAGATAAGTAATGTCACAGCTACAGCGCGTCATTCGCTGGGCTGTGTCCAGCGATGAGGAGGTCGGCGATGCTGAGCTCCGGATGGATCTTCTCATCGCTGGAGCGGAGATCACCCGGCCGTCGCAGGATCTTCTCATCACTGGAGATCACCCGCAGCCTTCGCAGGATCAGGACAACGTTGAAGCAGGAAGCCGGGAACGAGTGGATTATCACCGCTGGAGTTTTTTAATTTTTTTTTTTTTATTAATGAAGGACTTTATTCTACGGTGTGTGTGTTTTTTTTACAAGACTTTACACTTCCTTCGTGAAATGGTAGGGGTACAGTGTACCCCATTATCATTTCACACAGGGGGGGGTCAGGATCTGGGGGTCCCCTTTGTTAAAGGGGTCTTCCAGATTCTGATAAGCCTCCCGCCCGCATACCCCCACAACCACCGGGCAAGGGTTGTGGGGATGAGACCCTTGTCCCCATCAACATGGGGACATCCTCCCCATGTTGAGGGCATGTGGACTGGTGCGGATCAGGAGAGGGGGGGCCGCACTCTGCCCCCCCCTCTTTTCTGCAACCGGCCAGGTCAACGTGCTCGGATAACGGGTCTGGTTATGGATATTTAGGGGGAACCGCACGTCATTTGTATTTTAAATTGACGGCGGGGTTCCCCTTAATATCCATACCAGACCTGTAGGGTCTGGTTATGGATATTTAGGGGAAACCGCACGTCATTTGTTTTTTAAATTGACGGCAGGGTTCCCCTTAATATCCATACCAGACCTAAAGGGAATTTGCGGGGACCTCCACGCATTTTTTTCCCGAACTCCGATCCCGGACCCAAACTTTTCCAATTATTTGGGATCGGGTCCGGGTTCGGGAAAAATCCAAAGTCTGTACCGAACCCGAACTTTACAGTTCGGGTTCGCTCAACCCTAGTTATAACCT